>NW_011887818.1:7777-8807 GCF_000806365.1 Fopius arisanus | reverse complement strand
GCTTTGAGCCATTATCTCATAATTGATACCGAAACGAAATAAGAGGAAATGAAAAGAATAAATTTCTTTGTTCATTAGGACTGCAATGTCTCATTGGAGATTTTCAATACAATGTACGGTTCAAAGCCATTACCTTCCTTCATCCATTCAATGCAGTCAAGTGCATTATATATTATTAGAAAATACTAATATCTCGAAGAACAATTGAATATAGAAGAAAATAGCTTATCCTGTGAAAATTTCTACCGTGAATTTTGCCCTTATCCAAGGCCCAGGGCAAGCTGAAGAATTATGAATATTAACGTGCTGAGCACGCTAAATTCTAGATTCTCCAGCGATTATCCAGATCTTGTAGCCTGGAATAAAAATGACAAACATAGATATACTGCATCTGCAATGAAGTAAATATTATCACAGATATTAAGGAATTGTACTTATTATTATGCGGAAATCGGTGGCGAGGCAGTACGCGAGAGTAAATGAAAGAATGAGAAAGGCATGATGCTAAAGAGACGCCAAGGCGAATGGGGAGTGGTGAATCTGGTTAGGAAAAAGCGAGAGATAGTACGAGTGGATGAATAAGGGAGATGGCACAATCTGAACGCGAAAAGGAGGGATACTCGTCAAGAGGCTACATATAAAATCATAAGGCACGTAGCCACGCCCAGCACCCCATAGTATCAACCAATCACCAGTGAGTGCATTTAAATCGCAACCCTCAGTGCATTGTCGTATTTTTCTTTCACAGGCGGGATTTGGAGCAAAGGGCTTCTGTCAATGAGGGGGGAAGCACAACTCACGATTCACCGAGAATATTCATATTCGTATGTACACATCCCCACTTCTCATGCTTGGCTGTTCTTTCATTTTTTTTTTCTTCGTTTAGCCAACCCCGACGTTGTACATGGAATGTACCTTTGAGCAGAGTTCCTCTCGCTTCTCAGTCAAATCTTCCTCTTTTTGCTATTTCTACTAATTTTTTCGCACTCTTTTCTGTCACTAAATGTGTACTTTGAAGCATTTTTTTTTT
>NW_011887818.1:3773-6207 GCF_000806365.1 Fopius arisanus | reverse complement strand
ATAAAGTACGGAAAGTTCAGTGAAAAACTACGTAATTGTCCCGTAATTTTTACTGTGGATTGTTATCAAAACTTCATTTGGAGATGAATAATGCAACAATGTTGAGATGATGTATCAAATCAGTTTTCATTGGATATTCCTCGGGTGCTGGTAGATAGTGAAATTTCCATATAAGCTATTTTATCAATCGTATTTTGTTCTACTACAAAAAGAGTTTTCATAAAAATTCTCTTATCTCTCCTAGATTCGGAGATATTCGTGAAAAGCCTCTCACTTTTTATGATATTCATACTACTCTGGATGTCCATTTTGTCCCACCCGCCCTTACCAGTATTGTGACATAAGACCCAAAACTAAACGGACTCCAAATTACAATACAGTAATAAAAATGACATAGTGCAGTAAAAATAAACACTTCAAAACTTCAAAAAATAAATTTATAGGAGTTACGACCCATTCATGCAATCGATTGGCAACTAATTAGATCCATACGAGTGTGTAGATGAGTACATAAATGAAAATTCTGTCGACTAATAGATTATCTTATATAATCTGTGGGTGACATCATCTACATGAATAATTCTTTCGGTCTCATAAGATCAGGATTTTAAAATACCTTAGTCTCAATTAATTACCGCGTCTGCGCTGTTTGTCAAACTTGTCGCATACTAGAACTTGATCAAAGATAATGCTTAGAATTCCTGGCTTTTCAGGCCCTAGCAGATACACGATTATACCTCGTAGGATAAAATTCGGAAAGAGGTTTACGCAGGACGATAAGCCGTAGAATTTAATATCTGCCCCAAAAGAATTTAAAAATCTAGCTACTTTTTGCAAGGGTCATTGTATTACGATCGGTAACGAGCTTTCATTACGTTCCACCACTCCGGCAATGCATGTACATATTTTTAGTAATTTTGATAATTAAAATAACGAGTTCCAAAAAGTACTAGGCCAGTACTGCGTGTCGGAAATTTTGGTTTTTTTTTTCACAAGTAAAGTCGTTATTTGCTTCGAGTTCAGGACGTTGACGTGAAATACTTGAGAAAAATTCCAAATTTCTCTTCCTTTAAAAATCGCTGATAATCACCCAAAGTGTTTTGTTCACATCCGCTCAATATCTTTTACTGAGGAAAAGTTTCCGTTTAACTAACTAACGCATTACAGATTTACTTTACGCATTAAGCTTTACTGTTTATGTATATTTCGCATGAATTTGAATCTCCATGCGGAGCATACGTAAACTAAACTCTGTATGAAAGATTTAAACTTCTAGGGAAGCAAATTTATATAAAGAACCCTTGAATATGAGGTGGCTATTCGCAATTTGGCACTTTTCCATACCTTGTACAAAAGAAGTATCTTTCAGCATGATCACCCTCGCAAAAATCAGGTTTTCCTTTGTAGGGACTACCACGTGCGACATCTTCCATTTCTCCGACGAACGGAAATGGCTGCGCAGCCATTCGTGTAAAACTTCCGACTGAGTGAAAATAGGAATGAAGTTCTCAACAGCTTCTAGGGAGCTCGGTAAAAGCGTTGGCTCGTGAGAATCGCTGTTAGGATTCCCCTCTTAACGAAAATTGATAATAAATTGGATAATGATAAAGAGAAAAACGCAATCAATATTGGGGAGGACAAGGTCAGTTGTATCTCTTTTGGCAGAGCAATCTCGGAATTTAGATTATGAGTCCACATGCGGGAAGAAAAATTACGCAAACTTGGTGAACAAAGAAATATATTTGTTTCTGGTGAATGGAACTTTATATCTCCATCATCAACTTTCTCGAGGATTTAATATTGAAATAGAAATTTTATTATTTCTACCATCTTAGAGGTTATGGTAAGTATTTTTGTTTAAATTCTGAAATCATATTTTAGCCCATTGAATTATGGTTTCCGTCGATCATTCTGACGATTTTCCTTTGCCCTCCACCGCCTTTTCAACCCTGAAAAAAAATTCTGATGTTAACCAAATTTTGTTATAAACTGGCCCCTTTTTTGTGACTGTTTTGCCAGTATGTCACAAATCTTTGTCGAGTAGTTTTTGTACAACAATAGAGGATCTATACTCAAATATTCCAATAATACTAAATATGTAAAGACACAGCAATTTAAACCATCGGAAAAATACACATCTATATTGTCCTTATTCCTTATCATGAAAGCAGAGATACGTAAATGAAGTTCGCCTGAGTCGAAACTCGTAAGGCTGATTCCCTATTGGTCAACTCGAATCCGAAGTCAAAATTCAAAGTCGGCGCACGGAGTGCGCAGTAGATCTCGTGTATATATAAAGTACAAAAAAATGTATATTATAAAAATTCGCATGTAACTCACTGGCTGAAGGCCCTCGGGTGTAATAGCCAACTGCATCTGATGGTAACAAATCACGTTAAAATATAAATATATATCACTATATGTAGATAGGATG
>NW_011887818.1:0-2053 GCF_000806365.1 Fopius arisanus | reverse complement strand
TTAATAATAAGTTAGGCATATAGCTGAGTGCACTGATAGAACGATTTAAGAGCAGCAAATGAAGCTTCTCGATAGTTAATGACCGCTAGATTTGAATATGACCAAATAAATATTCAGTAATAGTTAACGATTCAAAGTCAAAACTTGACGAATATGCATTCATTGGGAAAAATAAAATAAACGAATTAAATTACATGCGGAATTATTATAATTCTACGGTTTGTTTATCTCGGCAGGTACACTATCGCGACTTTATTGTGACAACGGAAACAGTTTTATTGACATTCATTTGCATTTAAATTGACTACCATAAACATGATTTTTCTGCTGGACAAATTGTCTGAATGGCGTCTTCTAGGATTTAGATCTACCAGAAATAATGAGAAACGTTCAATAAGAATTACAGAATTTCTCGTAATTCCTCAGCGAAATGTGAGAAATTCTACAGAACGGTTAGTAATTTTTACCTGTAATTAGGGAATTTCTTAAAACCGCTCGGTAATTTTCACCTTAACAAGAGCGAACGCGCCCTACAGTGTGGTGTAATTATAAAAATCATGATTGAAAATGTTTTAATTAAATGAATTGTGAATTCAAATTAGCCGCCTCAGACGACTGAACCAGTGAGGAATGAGCATGACAGAGTTTCGAGATATCGATAGTCTCGATTCTGCACAGAAAGTCCTATCATAAAAAGGACAAAGTGGACTGCCCAGCCATAGGTTGAAATTGAAAATGTAGTTTTCACGTCTGTAAATTTTATTCCAGTAATGGGTTCACGCAACGAACCAATCATATGCTGTTTCGATTCACGGAAGCTCCCGAAGGCGAACGGTATTGGACGAGGTTTGGCGTTAGTCATTGATAAAGAATTCCACGAATATTTCAGGTTCTGAACAGTTCATTCGACATCATCAAATCAACTTCGGACAAAATGGATGATCCGAATCGTCAATTTTATTGATCTGCGCAGTAACAATTCCGCGGAACTGCAGTCATTTATGATGCTTTTCACATGACTTTTCATCAATACAGTACAATACCCCACATTTACTGGTAAGAAACCAGTAATTTTTCGGGTATATTTCCCTCTGTATGTGAACAATTGTCTCTCATTTTTCGAGTCGATTCCGCAATCGAAAAACGAGGGTTCCGTCATTTTTCTCCTCGCAGCGAAATATTCAAGAAAAATTACAGAATATTTGAAACATCGGGATTTTACGAATCACTATATTTCAAGAATTTTTCCGTCTCATTCTGTAAATTTCCTGTGGTTTTCCGGGTAATCATTTTTAATAGACTTCTCCAAGTGAATATTTCTTTTCACGGATGTTTCATTGTCCCACAAAGATGGATTATACCTAGTATCTTGAGGAATTCTTGTAATCATATATTGTATTTTTTATAAGGGATCCGAGAGATGCGCGTCGCAAACGGAAGACATTGTTGACAGCGATGCTTTATAATGACAGAGGCCGGACGAAGTCCTCACTCCACACTGAGAGAAATATTCAACAAAAATTACGTGTATTTTCCGTAATTCTGGAGCGAAATGTGGTTGTCGGAAATTTTACGGAACTGTCACGTAATTTTTACTAAATATTTCTCTCCGTACAGGTATCGCGTTCATCCCTTGAATCCCTTGGCTCATTGTCTCCTCTAAATTTAATACGATCACTTTAACATCGATCTAAGATAATGCGGAACGATTGTCTCATGAAAAGCGAAGAAGCTTTCAAATAAATATTTGTTGCACAGTTATCTTCATATAGCATTTATATTTCATGTAATCGATGCACAGAGAGAAAAATACAGGAAAAGAAACGTGACTAGTCAGGTAATCGTGAACTGAAGAGTGATTTCAGCAATTTTTATCTAAGATCATGGTAAGAAATAAGAGGCGGTCAATAAATTTCACTACACTGAGAGAAATATTCAATAAAAATTACGAGTATTTTCCGTAATTCTGGAGCGAAATGTGGTTGTCGGAAATTTTACGGAACTGTCACGTAATTTTTATCTAAAGTCACGGAATTTTTCCGCGGTGTTCCGT
>NW_011887817.1:599767-672968 GCF_000806365.1 Fopius arisanus | reverse complement strand
AAAAAAAAAAAAAATCGCGAAAATCGACTTTTCTATACATGAAATCGATGCGTCTCGTCGCGCCCATCATCTGGAATATCTCAATGCACTTTTCGAATTAAAAAAAAAAGAATGAAAAAGTTTTCTGGCGCCCTCCAAAGCCCCACTGTCCGATGTTGCCCTGGTTTCCAGCGTTTGCCGTAGTTACCGACAGGGCATCGCTTTAGATCAGTGTTCGGGTTTTGTCCGCGGAGTATGAAGGCGTAAAGTCGCCAGTCGAGAAAAAACTCCCTCCATCCGGGCCTTAATCGTGGGTTACTCATGTGCACTGCACATGTCAACAAATTTCAATAGAGTTTTTTAAATATTATTATAGACAAATAGTGGAATTCTCGAGGAACTGACTGCCATAATTTTATCGATATGGCCCTCAATGAAAGGCATAAACACATTTTTCTCGTTCTCTCTCGCAGAAATTAGAGAATTTATTCTGTTTACCTCACTATTAATAAAATTCAGATACGAACGTTCGGCAGAAGAGGTGGACGAAACTCTGAAGCTGGCTGGGCTTTCGCCGCAAAAATTGATGAATTCTACTCAGGTGCTCTACAGCAACCTGAAACAACGACCTGAATTAGACAAGAATAAAAAGTTAATATTACTGGAGATGGACGAGCATTTAGTGTCTTGTGTGAAAGAAGATCAGGAGTGAGTACATAAATTTATTTTTTGAAAATATATTTTCCATGAATTTTTAATTAATAAAAATATTTGAATCGTAAGCTTGTGTTTCAAGAGTGGAATAGACGGTCATATAGTCCTGTGCAGTGATACGAGGACTTACGAAGTTAAAGAGGCTGAAATGTCAAATTCCCTGATTCTAGTTCCGAAATTAAAATTATCGGAGGAAATAAAAAAAATGGAGAATCAGGGAGAAAGAAAAGTTGAAAGGATTGACATTGAGAGGATTTTTCATACGTATTATGAGGTATATTAATCGAATATTTGCCGTGACATGTTATTGGACATACTGATGATTCTATTGACATTGTCATATAGCTTCGAGAGTCCAGGCTCAAAGTAGGAGATTTGTTAGCTATTCTGAGTCCCTCATCGTTCAAAGGAGTAGAATACGAAAGACAAATCGATAAATCGTCATTGTATACTTGGAAAAGACTGCGGGAGAGTGTACAAATGAGCGATGGGGAATTGAAAAATGCATTTTCCCAGAATCTAGTGGCTGAAATTGACGGTGTGTATACAAAGGATTCCAATCCACGAATAATTTTCTATAGTAATATTTTATTATTCTACATGCTGCAGTAAATCAGAACCCTTGAGCTTTCCGGAAAATTTCCACTATTGGGAATTGGGAAATTTTTTTTCTAGCCCATGTTAGTATGTCTGAAATGGATTGACGGAAAAATTAGATGTTGGAAAATATCCTTTCAGCCCTCGCCGTAACAGAAAATATTGCTCTAGCAACCGAAGGTAAAATAAAAGATCTGTGCTCTCGTGTTTATCAGCCTCGCGTTAGACTCGGCTGGTAATTCTGCATGTGATTCAGAATTCAGGGATTTACCTCTTTCGGCTAAAGAGCTGTTGCTGATACTTTAGCTAGAAACATGAAGTCAGTGACCTTTTCTGTTTGCGGATTGCAACCAAAGAGGATTGACTAAAGTAGAGGCTCAGTTCTGGGGGTTTGAGTGACCCCACCGGCATTGCAGTACCTCACCCCAAGAGAGAAAGGGGCCACACGCAATGGTGCTTTTCATGCACCCCTGATACTTTTTCGAAAATTTCGAATTTTTCAATTTCAGTGAATACCTCCTCAATTGTCATGCTCCCCTGATACTTTTTGAAAAGTTTGAATTTTTCAATTTCAGTGAATACCTCCTCAATTGTCATGCTCTCCTGATACTTTTTCAAAAATTTCAAATTTTTTAATTTTAGTGAATACCTCCTCGATTCTCATGCTCCTCCAATACTTTTTTGAAAATTTCAAATTTTTCAATTTTAGTGAATACCTCCTCAATTGTCATGCCTCCCTGATACTTTTTCCAAAATTTTGAATTTTCAAATTTCCGTGAATACCTCCTCGCTTTTCATGCTCCCCTGATACTTTTTCGAAAATTTCGAATTTTTCATTTTCAGTGAATACCTCCTCGATTTTTATGCTCCCCTGATACTTTTTTAAAAATTTCGAATTTTCAAAATTCAGTGAATACCTCCTCGATTCTCATGCTCCCCTGATACTGAAATATGAAAAATAAATCGTTGGTTAAATAGAAACTTCGATTATCACGAAAAAAATGATTGGCATTAGCGCTGAGCGTTGATTGATGCTTATTTAAGAATTTACGAGTATCGCCTACATTCCAGGATATTATCGTTTAATTGCTTTCGAGTATGAAGCCAGAGCTTTAACTCTGATGTTAGACTTTATGGAGGAGAATTCCTGGCAACCGGATGAAGTAGATAAAGAGCAAACGTTCGAGGCACTAGAGGAACTTATTCCACGGCCAGTCTTTGACCTGATCTTTGATAGATACACAGAGAGAAGCTCGAAGAGTAAAAAGCAGGAGTCTGCAGAGGGTCACTCTCTGTATGCCTATAATGCAGAGAAAGTTTGTCAGCTGTTGGCTAAAGTGCTATTGGCTGCATCTCCTAGAAATGCCTACGAAAAATTCATGCAGGCCTGGCAAATCGGAGCGCCTGAACGTAAATATTATTATCATTCTTACGTGAAATTTGATGTGCAACATCCGCATTCGATTAAGCTCCACTGTTTTTGTGTAGACTTGAAACCCAAAGAGAAGTATTTGAATGGTCTAGCTGTCATCGAATACAACAAGGACAAAGGAAGAACAGATATTGTAGCTTTTCCCGAGTCCAGTCTCTCTGAAGACATTCACGAACGATTCCATCAACTTTTCCAGGTCAAAGACAAGTGGACTGTCGATGAAATCACGCCCTACATATCGTAAGATAATTTATTATGATAGACCCTCAATAATGCTCTCGCATTTCAAATTCAATTGAATCTTTCGTCTCTTGAAGGATTTAGGAACTACACGATAAAAGCAAAAAAATCACATATTCACAGTCTTCGCGAAAATAATTTGGAGGAGCTATAATCGCGGATTACCGAATGTTTATTTACTATGAAGTTCATGCATTTTTTATTTAGGCGTCTAACAACGAAGAGCTCTAATGTCACTGGTCTCCTCACGAAATATACCCGGCCTTCCACAGTCAATGGAATTAGGTACTACAGTTGTAAACATGGAAAATGAATGAATGATTTGTTATTAAAAAAATGCTACAATCTAATTTTTCAAGTATGGAGAATAAAATTTATATTTTCAATTCTTCAGAGGTTTACTAACTGCAATTACGATATAATAATCAATCAACTTAGAGTAAATTGGTATTTACGTTCTCTCGCACCGAATTTAATTCCGACTATCTAATAAAGTGTGTTGACCGCCCAATCAAATCCCGATAAAGTTTTCACGGGGGTGGTAGTGATGAATGATACGCCACCTCGTGCGGTGGAATGATGAAAAGAGCAGAAATACCTGTGAGTTGTGAGTTTGACGCAAAATGATTAACATGAGGCGTTCGAAATGTCAATAGTGATTCAGTCGTCGAATACACTATATTTGCCATTTCTGTCCCTTGAAAATAGAACCATCAAAATTTGCAATCAACATTATAACTGAATCCTCAATTGAAGCTTCTCCGAATCAACCCAAACATTTCTTCTCCCTCTCCCTTTGCATAATTGATTCCGCCTCCCTTCAATTCCGCGATTATCCAAGCAGTCATACATATTCATGATTTCTCAAATCCGCTCCGCGTTCAATCAATTAGGCAAAATTTTCTCCATCACTGAAATCAATGTCTCCATTCCGACATTTTCATTTTTATCGAATTACAATTTTCAGAATCCAATTTGTAGCTTTTAAAGTTGAAGTTATAATACCATCGTAAAATCATCGAAAATCCGGAGCCAAATGAGGCTCAAATGAAGACTTTGATGTCCAGCTATAAATGTGGAACAGGATTTTGACGAAAAAAAAATTTCTCCAGTTATTTTTTACTTGGATATCTTTAATTTCTACATCCGTGTGAGCGTTGAGGCGCCGATGTAGTATCACATTCATATTGAATTTAATAGCCGGTTACATGGCCTGACCGTGGTCTTCCATCTCCAGAGTCTTGTCGTATAAATCATGGAGCGTGCACACACTGGCACCCGTGCCATTTATAAAGCTCAACGTTGACGAGTCAAATGGATATACCCCTCGTTCCTTCCCCAGAATCTCAATTCCCTGACAATTATCGCGCGGCATGTTTTGAATGTATAAGTACGTAGGTCTCGGTGGGACGCCAATGAACGAAAGGCGAATGGGCACATGGCACACACGACAGGGGATAACATGGATGGACCCAGACTAGGCTGTACAATACCTCAGGTAAAATCCCAGTTTTTTAGCCGCGACGAGAATCTATAAATTACGGCAGCAGTTTTCTATCTAATTTCCTACTTCATCGCGCCATCTAGGGAGGGCGTCGTACGGACTCATGTGAGTCCAATGGCGGAAAAGGAAATCCTTCAATTTTCAATTTGAATGCTTCCACTGAAATAAAGAATCTTTAAAATCTATTGAAAAAACTTTGCTACCTCATCGCATTTTTCTTTACACACCGCAACCTTTGAAATCATCAATTTCCAGAATGAAAATCATCTTGATGCCTCCTCAACCGAATACCCCAGTTTCTATCAGATGATTCCATCAGCTTTTCTCAACCCCAATCCCTTGCAAATTTCGTATGTGAAATATTGACGAGAACTGAAGGTGTGCGCGTGACTTCAAACGATCGTTCGCGCGCCGTTTTAATGTTCCAACATAACCCAGTGATTTATGATGGATGTAAATAGCTAAACGAAAGGTTTATCCGCGGAGCAGAGGAGTCCACGGAGTGTACGAACGACGTAGGAAAAAAAAAACGGGGAAATGAAGAAGAAAAAAATGTACACGTGTGTATCCGTATCCACACACACACGCGTCGAGGAGGACTTGCAGCGGCGGCGATGGCGGTAAGATTTACGATAATGGTGGAGATACCCCGGAGTTGAAGATTTATTTGTGCCCGATCGAATGGAACGTAGGCTCGTTAGTTAAGGTTTTGAGTTAAGGTAGTCGATATGGATGTCAGTCGCAATTCGTTTTCTTAGCCTAATTATAAAAGCGCCCGTGGGTTATCGTTGTGAGGCGGCACTTTTTAACTTTTAGCTGAGGTAGAATCCACACATACACGAACTTTCTGTTCGTAAATGCGACCCCCTCTCACGAGCCGCTCCGCACGGATTTTATAAATTATTCAGGATGCGATGGGACCGGGCAGACATCACCAGATTGCAAATAAAAATCGCTGGGAGAAATAAAATGAGAGGATAAAAATCAACGTGAAGAAATTGAAATTTATCCGAGAACCCTAGGACGTGCACTCGTTCCACATCATCATTATTAATGCCTGGGGATTAATTAACCACTGGACAAAGTGAAAAACTGCAGAGTTAACGCTTGACTTATCTTTTTGCCTCTTTGGATGAACTTGACATCGTTGGGGACTTCTTAGAAGATGAATTACTGAATTTCAAAATATACCGCCGAGGGTATCATAAATATTGAGCGAAATGCATTGTACAAACATTCAGTGAATTAATGATGTCTGTCAAGGGTTTTTGGTGAGTTTTGAGAACACGATTCGGGTGAAAAAAGGTTTGAACATGTTCCACTTTGAAACGCTGTTTGAAAGATAAGTGAAAGTGGCTTTTATAATAAATGACAGGAGGCATTAGTGGCGTTACGTGGGGTTACCTCCTTCGATGCATTAAGACCAAATAGCTGCATCATTCAGCGAGATGGGAAGAACGTTTAATGCTATTTCTGGGGGCATATGCAACGCGGGGTGCAGGCTAAGTTTTCTCGATTTAGAGGGAAAATTAGTCACTGGGTGTCCCGCTGTCTTCCACCACAATCTATTTTAAATAACTCTATAATTACTGAAGGTATCGAGCATCTTTTTAACTTTTGTGGAGCACTTACTATACACAGAATATTTTACAAATTGGGATAGATCACTTGCAGTCTTGATGCTTGGCTATTTGAAGCAGTTGCACTGAGGAAAAAATTACTTCTGTGATATCAATTTATTTGCGTTAAAAATGTGTTGACTTTCCTGGAGTCAGTCAATCACTCGATCATTTTTTTTTTTCGACGAATTATAAGACCGAGATTTTCTGTTCATTTTGCGACATTTGTTTCATGATTTCTGATTTTTTATTTTTATTCTTTCTTTTTCGCGGCACCTATTCTAAACAATATTGAAATTAATGAAAAACCTCATAGAGGAGCTTAGGGCCTAGGCTCCTCTATGAGTTTTTTCATTAATTTTAAATTGCATCGGTATTCTAAGAAGTATTCTAAAGAAAGGAAGAGGTGTGTAGTCTCATTATAATTAAGACAGGGAAGTGTGCACCGCTGAACTACCGATACGAAAAAAAACAAAAATTAATGAAGTAATTACTTATCGATCATGGGGCCGAATAAACAGGTATGTAAGAGGCGTTCAATCAGCGACAAAGTGTTCGGTGTGGGCCACGACCCTCCGCAAAACATCGATCGTACAACATCAATTAAAGTCTACGAGTTTTGTACAGGGGGGGATTGTGAAACGCCTGGCGTGCCGCACTAAATAAATTCCCCTGCCCAACACTCACATATACATTTTCATTTAATGCAGTGAGGGAACACAGTGATGGAGTGAATACCGGGGCAGAATTAATTGGCTGGAAAGGCGACACACGACGGAACGAGTCAACGATTTTGTGTTGTTTCAATTACAACTTACTACCGAGGGAAATTGGGGGATTACTGATCATGAGTGAGTATCAGTTCGGCATTGGGGATGAACGTTTAGAAAAAATTATGGGCTACTTCGTGTAAAATCGGGTGTTAGCCGAGGGATAATCTGTCCCCACGGCCTGCGTTTCACTCAAGCATTTCCATATTCTGTCGAGAACCATGTAATTCACGTTAGAAATGAAATTTCCGTGATATGCTACACTAGATGGGAAAATTATGAATTATTAATTAATAATTATTATTATTATTCACGTTATCCGAAACAAGGAACCCTTTTCCGACGGTTTTATAGAAATTAAAGGAAATGAATGTGGGACGTTCATTAAGTTCTGAAACCATGATATTAGTAAATTAATTTCCTTGAAGTAATTTTTCTTATCTACCATTGCAATCGTGATACAATAAAAATCATCTTCATATTTCGTGCCGACGTGGTGTGTTGGATTGTGAGAAATTAATTCTGGGACATCAGTGATTCAACCGAAAGTTCTCAAAGGGTTAAGTGGAAGAGGGATGACCCTTAACCCTCGGCAAAACCACTGACAAGACTTGTTACTGGCAGGAGACCCCGCCGGCTGGACCGAAAATTCCGTGAAATCTCAGTTGAACCCGAGATGTTGCTTTTTGGAGGTGAGCAACTCTAGCATTATTAATTCTCCAATGTAACATTTCAAACTTATTACTTGTTTCGTACAATTTCTCCGGTGTAATCCACCCACTCTTTGCCTTCACCAATGATGGACACTGGCCTCCAGGCATGCAGATAAACGCTTGCCAGGTGCATCACATACTTCCTCCTTGTATGGATTGTAGGCATTTATTTTAAAAGCCAAGGATATGTATTCACTGGGAGGCACCCAGGGGCGCAATGCTAAAGTAATTTCGTTTCACCACGGGGCTCACTTTCGTAAACATTTTCGAATGGTCGCCAACGGCGATGGGACTCTGACGGATGCCCATCTCGGGTTTATCACGCTCCGCTGGACATCAAGTACCTTTGAATTAACTAAACTCTATTTTTTTGGGTGATCCATTTTCAGGGAGTTAATTACCCACGTTCTGGAATTGACTGACTTAATCTTCATAACACTCTCATAAAAACTCTAGCAACTCTCATTGAGACTCTCATATAATCCCCATGAAACGTTCATTGCCTCATTAAATTAATGAAAATCTGGAATGTCCGTTGGAAATTTAATAAAATATCCGGTAGGGAATATCGCGATCCTCCATTAAATTGGTTAACGTCATGATTTCATTCATCAAAAATCAATCATCTTCCTTGACTTTTCTTATCATTTACATTTGGTAATCACTGGAATAAAAAAATGGTACATGAATTTATTTCTAAAAATGTGCGCTAATGATTAGAAATATTTCCAATTGAATGGATAGATTGGAAAGGAAACGTATCATTTATTGACAGTAACTTAATTAATTTGTTCTATAATCAAAGGAGTAGCTTTAATTTCGAATGAGATTCGAAATAATTGAAGATTTCTATTTAACCCAAACCTGCAACTGCAGTTTGAAAGATGTCCCCGCAGATGTCGCCAAGAGTCCGTCGGGCATTCAAATCGTTTAAGTCTTATCGCATGGGGACGAATCAATTAATCAAACGTCAAGAGTGATTTATCCATATTTCCAACTCCATCCAATCAGTCGCGGAGAGATCATAAATAAAAAATAAACAGGGGAATAAAAAACAAGGTGAATGTTGATACAAATTACAGTGCTCGGACCTGCGTTGATGTAGACGGTGTAGACCTGTAATCGCTCCATCGATCGCAAGGATAATTACAATAACAAGCAGTCATTTCATCAGTCAACTGATCGTTTACGCACTCGGTACCTCCACTGTCGTACATTACATGCGCGACAATTTCACAACATTGGACATGACAACGAGGGACTCCAAACACCTCGATTCAGGTGCATGTGTAAGTTATTATAAAGTGGATGGACTTTAGTATTAGATTCTGTCTTTTTTCTTCGTTTTGCGGTCAGTCAACGCTCAGACGTTGCATTTTGTAGTCCATGTCGATTATTCACACGTCAGCGGTTGTCAGAATAACTCGACGTCCGTGTCACTGGCTTATTTGTAAAGTTGAGTTACGACCCAGTGGGTCTGTCAAAAATGCATTGAGAATCATATTGTAATAAAAAAAATTTTGTGTTGATACATCATTTATTAATACGGGACAATGGTTTTAGTTTTAGCGGGGTTTTGCATGTGGTTATTTTCAATTTCATTTATTGCCTAAAAATTATTGAGGAAGCAAAATGTAATTAATTCTATCTCATAATTTTATAATTCCTGTTGGAAAAAATGCAAAAAGACAGACGGCCATTTTGTATTGCATTCGGCCAAAATGACGGCGTTCATTTGAGCAATTGCGTATCTTCGAAAAATTCTTCAAATTTTTCCTCTTCAAATGCCTCAATAAAAATAACAAATATTTCAAGTCAATCTTGAAAAACACTATTTTATAAATAAAATATTTCAATAAAAAAAATCGCTCAACTGTACTCCAAAATTCTATAAAAAAAAGAACAATCGGTGTGCAAACCATATATTTACAAAATATATATCAATTGCACTTATTTACATCTATATTTTCCCCGTAAGGATATTATCATCGATTGTTTTCCACTCCCTAAAAATGATAAAGGCAATAAAAGAAAAAAAAATTGTCACGAGCGGACAAAAATACAAACGTCACACTCGCCTCGATAAATTAATTCCTCACTCTCGAAACCTTTTAGAAAAATATATTCTGTTAATGTTCTCATGTACATACATAAACTCACACGCCCACAGGCAAACGGTTGACAGTTGTTCAAGATTTATGGCGCTATAAAATATCATTTGTATTTTACGTCGAAGCAGGAGGTGGTGGTGTGTATATAGGATGGGGTACGGGGGAATGGGTCGTAGGGGGTTGGGAGGGAGAAGGAGCTCTTGATTAATGCAGCGGCCTGTGCGAACGATGAATAACCGACGTGTTGTTATAGTAACATCAATCTGAAAAGGAAGAGCACTGCACAGAGGCAGTCCTCTTCCCATAATACACGGACACACATATACTTCGACAGTGAGAGGTGAAGTTGCCCCCGCGGCGTTGATAAATCGCGTAGATTGGGCTCACGCCGAGATACAATCGGTCACCTCACCCACGATTCAATCGCGTTGGCATGTATAACAAGTAAGTAGAGGCGGTGGTTCGCGTGTCTCTACCAAACACTCACGATCCTCCCTGTCTTCGTAATTGTCAGGTTATATCAACTGACTTCATTTATTGCAATACCTCATTTTATCAAGCTGAATGACACATCAATATTTTTCTTCATAAAATCAATCACCCTGAAAGTGAAATTATTTTTTTTATGCTTAAACTGTAGCAAAAAGCACAAAAGACTGCCATTTTTTCCGTGGGTATTATAAAGTTGCTTATTTATTGATTAGCCGTGGGCCTTTCCCCTCCCCCACCATTGGGGGCTCCCCCTCCTCCCATTTAGATTAACTCATAAAGAATTGTTCAGTTTGAAGGACGACGATAGAACGAGTTGAAGGTAAACGGAAGAAGATAAATGGTTTTAATAATTATACGAAAACGCGAGGTGGGAGCACCGCCATTTTGAAAAATCCTTGTAGCAGATGGACGGAATATTTACCGATTAATAAAGTTATTCATCATCATCAAATCATCGTCAATTCGTTCTATCCTCTTTCTGTAAAAATACCAAATATTTAAAGTAATTTTCAAGTTTTAATAAAAATTTCATTTAAATAATTTTTTTCTCGTTATTCAGTATTAATCTCTACCCTGTTCCGTTATAGTCGTTCTCGAATTAAACCATGAAAACCGTCATCGAAATTCACTCCCCATACCATCACTGCCAAACGATTAACTCAAGGATTTTTCGCCTCTAGATACTCACACACGTTCTATCCTCATTTTAAATCGCTCATAAAGCATACATGCGCAATGGGCAATACGTTTTCCTCGCCCTTATTTCCACGGCCGTCCATCATATCCCCCGGGGAAACGATGATTTTATGCAGAAACCCGGGGACGCCAGGCGTAACGCACCGTAACCGTGTGCACCGGGTTAACGCAGAGCTATATATTATAGCCCGTGGCTTTAAAAAAAGACACCATACAGGGAGAGAGAGGGCCTACACACCCTATATGAACATCTACAAACCCATGAGACTCGTAATATTGACTTTTTTTTATCTGCCCCACCGCTTGGAGCTGTCTTTTGGCACTTGGATATAATGAGAGTGCAACGCTCACACGTTACGTAAAAATGTAACAGTTGTCGCGATATTTATCGCTGGGAGTTTTCACGCTTCAACACTACTCCAAATGACACCGGAATTTCAATTGAATAAAGCAGATTTCGCCGATTTGTTCCCAGAAACGAATACACTTGAACTGAGTATTAAGTATGCAGATCAGGTATATGTACCAAGTTTTGTTTTTATTAAAAAAAAATTTGGGGGTAATAAATGTACGCAAGTACTTTCGTGTGTTATGCCAGACCTTTTTATCCCTCTTCCCCTCAAGAATGAGACGGATGGTTGGGATTTACACTGTGGGATTGTAGCCCGCCGAAAACTGCTCTTTATAGCAGTCGTCTTGTCGTAACGTATGGCGGCGATAGATCACAATTACGCGTAATGGGCCCGCACTCGCGTATTCATGGTGATATTATTTTCGGCCGTGGGACGCACCCGCAACGCCCCACTGCGTTGATGTACCCATTTGATTTATTTATTTCGATGGAGAAGGAATAAAGACTGGGGGATGGGGCAAAAATTATCTTCAATTCTTACCCGTAGGTAGACAAAAAATCGTTTAAATAATGAGAACAACAATAAAAAACTTATCATATCCTGTATATGATTTAAAAATTGATTAAAATGTTTTCTTCTTTTTTACATGTCATTTTTCTATGAAAAAATGTCCAACGCTGAAGATTGTTAAAAATTTTATTTAATTGAATTACGCTCGAAACGGGCAGTATATCTCGGTATAAATTAATAAACAGTTTTTGTTGATTTGTTGAAAAACGAAAGAATAAATTCACTTAATTCAATTACAACGGCAATCGTAATTATTTTTGATTTTATTACGGTTTGGCCAGATGAGAATATCAATATTTCCATTGTGATTAAAAATTGAAAACTTTGAATTCTATCACGAAATTTTTCGACGCCTCATAAAAGACGATTGCTCGACGACTTCAAATCCATATCTATCCTGCAGCAACCACTTTGACCCTCAATTTTATTAAAAAATGCAAAAAATAATAAAAATATTGACAAGTCACGTATAAGCTGGAGGGTAGAGTTACGTTAAGTAATCTGCAGGTAATGACCGATTGATAAATTGTGCTCTTGAAATTAATTCCAGCACATCCTCGAAGGTATCGTCCCATCCAATTGGATGCTAAAAATAGCCCCTAATTACCCCTTTCAAAAAATTACCCCAGAATTTCTGTGAAAAAAAACTAGGCAAAAAAGAAAAATTCTCATTAAATTGCCCCGCCGAGCCACCAGCATTTGAATTGATTGACTGTAGCTGTTATTAATTCGCATTAGTTTAATAAGTAACGAAGAGGCCGACAAAAGGAAATAAGGTCACGCCAGAATGTGAGTAATGATGGCAGTTTATCTCGGAGCGAAGTAACTAGCGGTGTTCGTGTAATGGGGGCATTCATCAACCCCAGCGATCTCCTCGCATTTGCCCTGCACGTTTCCACTCGTTATACTATATATATTACATTCACAATGCACAGTATAATATATATATTAAATCCATTTTACCCAGAGTATATTCATCCGCCACTGTCAAGACGACAGATTCACTTCTGTCCGATAGTCGGGTATCTGTCTCAATCCATTACGCCTTCAATTTTCAACCTTCAGTTGCTGTGTAATTGGTCAATCATTCCGCTCAATTCTTAGAATAGAATAGTGAAGAGAGATCCGTAGAAATTGCTATTATGTATTTCCTGGGAATTTATTAACTTTGAGATATTTACACTCGAAAAAGAAAAATATTTTTCATTAATCAGCGTTATGATTTCAGTCAGAGCAACAATATCGCAAAATTAATTATCTTCCTATTTAATTTTTATAAGAATTTTCACCGGCGATGCAACACAATTGATAAGAGAAAATTACAAGAGAATGCAGTGCAAAATAATTATTCATAAACATATTGTTAATTTACCAGCACGATAAGTCTCAAATTTACGAATCAATTATCATTGTCTCAACTTCTCAACGAGCAGCAAACGATAGCCTCTTGAAAATGAACGGTGGAAATGAGAAAAACCCCGATGATTTATAAAGCATCTCTCATTAGATACATCACCCCTATGAAAACAAGAAGAACCATTGACTTGCATTTGAAGAGGAAACAAATTGTTTTGCCTCCTGTACAAGGCCATAAATTTATGGATGTATTTTTCCTTTCCCTGACACGTTGAACATTAAAGGAACGTGCCTCGTTCTCGTTTGCGGTGGAAAAACGAGTGCTCGAGGTAGCCGAGTCCAGGTAAATAAAAAAAAAATCCACAGAATGTTGTGAGGTAAAGACACAGAGGGATTCATTTTTCCTCCACCAAAAGCAGCGTTTTACGATGCTTTCTTATTTGATGATTGACTTCAACCACATCCCGTGTGCACAAAACTGTCGGCCCCGGTTCTTCTCTTCTCGTTTGTAATCGTGCGCCCCCTCAATGGTATATAGTTGAAAAAAAGCCTCATGTTGGGGCACGCAACCAACACACAGCCACACTATAACCCAACGGCAGCCGTGTTATTACCGTCTTTTCGCAGTCCTCGCCCCTGTAATTATGATTTTATTTTTATGGACATAAATTATACAGTCAGCCTGGCCGTGTCATTACAGGGCATTTTAATTCAAGGCTGTAAGATATAATGGTAACCTCCGTTGGAGTTACTTTAGTTTTTATTTTGCTCCGTGGATTTCTTTTTTTTTTCAGGTTTAGCTTGCTTTTTTGCTGCTTCACCTGCCGCTCAGTGAGAACATTACCTTTTGCACTTGTTTTCAGAGTGCGTTTAACCATGTCCAAATTCAACTTTCTACTATTTCGGGTGGGCTGTGTCAAGGTGGCCATTGATATTATTTTTGGCTTTCCCATGGAGGCATTGTAGTCATTGGAATTTAAGTTTTATCAAAAGTTGACTGATTTTTGCGAATTATGGATTTTTCACTGATTTTTTCAAACTCGTATCAAAAATTCTCAACGAGAAGCACTTATCATTTTAAATAATCATTCTATGATTCCAGAAAGTCATTCGTCATTGTTAATTGTTGCTCCACAACTTTAAACAATGCTCCCCATTTTTATTATGAATATTAAAAAAAAACAATCAAAATTTAGTGAATCCTCAAGACTTCACCCTTCGTTAATTTCCTTCCCCACATAATTGCAATTTCGATTGACGTCAGAACAAGTTTACTCGGAGCTGTTGCTGCTGCAAAAAGAGAGAAAGAAAAAGCCAGCAAAAACTTGAGACACTCTTTGGGATGGGATCGTTGAGTTTTTGTTGATGAAATGTGAAGCAACACGTTATATACACGGTAGCCCGGTATTACTTGATGTTACGATCAACGCACATGTTGGTGGTAAAACGGCGGTAGGGGTTCAAGGGGAAAAAGGAGTTGGAGGTGGGGAGAGGACCAGAGAGCGAAGCTGTCAGGTTGCCGCGGCGTTGCGCTGTCAGTCTCCTGTCTGGTTGCTGTCCGTCTGTCATTCACTCACTTGGCTCTGGTATATGCGAGCCTCATTTCGCCCCCATCCCCCAAAGCTTTCACTGGCTCACCCTCAAACCCCCGCTGGCCCCTTGCCACCTTCCTCTTGATCTCTTTTCCCTCTTTTGCTGTTCGAACTTGTTAGCAGTGCGATATGCCACGACAGCCGCATCTGTGGCGAAAATAAATGTACCTCACCCCTACATTGTGCCATTTTTCCTTTTTTCTTGTTGCTAATTAATTTTTCCAGTGAAATATCCCCATTTTTTGGCTCAATTGTCACATTACATGGACGAAAGTACTTTTCGTCAGTACCATGTGTTACTTGAGGCGAGTTACTGGAAAAAAAATCTCCAAAATACTAGTTATTTCGTTTTCAAGCGAAAAGGGATTTTTTACTGGGAAGGAGTATTACTTTGCGTGAGTACTGCCATTCCTTTTTTTAGCAAAAACACTCACTGACTGGCACTCAGTACATTATACTGACGAAAAAAATGATTGATTTTCAATAAAAAATACCCGTCATGCAAAAAAATGAGTCCAACAAAAAAAATGACAAATTGAGTCGCTGGACTTTTTGACGTTTTTTATGGTTTATTTGCAGGGGAAAATTAACAAATTCAAACAATTGGCTGTTCTTGAGAATGCAAGAATTACTCGATCCCATTTCTTAACCCAAAAAAATTAATTCCCGCCCCGTTATTTTGCGCGAGAATTATCCTCTAAAAACGAAATATTGAAAATTAATTACCGAATATTCTGAACTGGACAAATTGTTTGACGGTTACTGTTACTCGATATAGGAGATGAAAAGGGAGTGAAGAGGGGGGATTATATTTGCGATCCCAATTCGCATCGATTGTGAATAAACATTGCTACGTGCGGTAGCACGTTGTGGGCATTATTATATATCACCAATAAATCGATATCGATAATTAAAATCTGGCCGGGTCGACACACCATTTCGCGTGCAACCCATCTCTCTCCCTCTTTTCCCCCTCCACATGTGGCACTCATACACGGAAAAAAGACCGTTTAATTTGCTGTTTGTGTAACTGACCGAGATGGCCATAAATATCGCGTTATGCTATAGTTTTTTTGTTCACCACTAAAATCGTAAATCGATGGGAATTTATGATCGGGTGCAAAATGTGCGACGTGAGAGGCGAGTTAATCCAAAAACATTTTTCATACCTTTTATGATGTCCCCCTCTCTACATTTACTCTTACGTAATACGAGTTGCGTTAATTTGTCGATTGGTGGTTCATAATTTAGGATCAAGTTACGGGGCTGGCATTATCGCGACAGTAGATCGACGTGGCTATGTGACTTTGGAGAATTTAAACGGAAATATAAAGAATCCGATGGCAGCGGGAGGAAAAATAAAAAGTTGAGAGGAAGATAAAGTTATGTCTCTGTATATATATTTTTCCTTCAACCCTGGGCAATGCGATTTATGGCTTCCCGCGGTGGTTTGGGATTTTACGTGCCGATACATAGGAGACCCATGCGAGAGAGGAGAATGGTGTTAATCCGAATTAGAGAAGTGGGCAGCACCACTGGGGTCACATAAATCCTCAGTAGCTACAGACTTACAAATCGTTTCGAGGGATGCCACTGTCTCGTGTTACACGCCGGGATTGTCTGCTGAGAAAATGTGAGAACTTGATTCGATCCCTCGTTTTCTTCGACAGTCGAGTGGTATTTGAGAATGGATTGTAGGGGCACCAAAAAAATCAAATCGATGATTTTTCAACTCTCGAGATCTTTGGTTTAACAACTAGTGGCGCGTTCAAGCTACTTTGCATGTAATTGAATCAAATCAGGATTGGAAATTATTTCCATAATTCTTAACGCGGAAAAAATTCTGTTAAAACGATCCCCTTGAGAGAATTGATTTTCTAACAAACTCATTTTTTAAAGTAATGAGTATTTAAACTCGCGCAATAAGTAATTGGGGCAGTGAGGTTGTTCAAGAATTACAAAAATTGTAAATACGTCGGTTACTAATAGTTATCGATCAATTCCCCTCGTCCTCCCCCGTATTTAACATAACTCCGACTCGCGTGTCACACAAGCTTGCATTCCCTCATTATTGTTATTAAAACCTCCCCCTCGCCAACTCAAAACACATAAAACTCCAATTGCTCACGCAAGACATAATAAACCGCCGGTGTATTTCGAAACCTCCGGATAAAGTGCGCACCAACCTGTCGTATTATCAGCTCGCGCTGAGAAAAAAAACCGCCCGCCCCCTTAATAACCCGTGTAACCATGATATACGATCCCCCCTCCACTGGAAAAAAAATCAACACGAAAAACCGTTAAAAATGGAGTAAGAAAAAAGTGTTAAGGAATTATGCCCGGGCGAGTAAATGAGATGTGTCTTCGCCCGGGGGACATAGATCACCCCGGGCCTGCCATCCATTCTCGCTGGCACGGGGTGAAGAAATAAATACGATCTCTTCTACTTTCACGCGCGCGAAAAAGTGTCTGGTTGAGGGGAGGTTCGGGTAAAGAAGAAGAAGCCCAACATAGAGAGGGAGCAACGCCAAGAGGAAGATGGTAGAAAAAAGGGGTCGAAAGTCGTGTAGGACAGAGGTGGAGTTATAACCCAGAGGAAGAGTCTCACTGGGAAGTGAAATCGTCTGGATGGCGGCGCGGGCCTTGCGCATCCTGCAGCACATCTTTCTCTGGTGGAGAGGGAGATAGAGAGGGAATTCACCAGACATTTCTCTCGTCTATTATACGCGTGGTGCACCTCCTGGCCCTCTCGCCGCGACTGACGTACCCACTACCTCCTCCAACCCCTGTCTTTTTTCATACCTACCCGTGCTCACCTACCACGCTGGCAAATAAATTGATCCATTACTCAACAGAGCAGTCATCTTCTTCTGGTTTTCCTGCCTGGTTTCCTCTACTTTCCTGTTCTCTTCTTTTCCTTCCGTGTTACCTCCTATCCCACCATCACCAACACTTATTTTTCCAGTCTCTCACACATGTTCCATCGCTGTCGCACGTGGCTGGTGCACGAGACTCGGTCATGTACCTGCGCCAAGTATCACAAGGAACACTAGGTAGCCGTCAATCTCCGATTTTTTTCTGAAACTAGCAATGGAGGCGCCCATCGCGCCGTATCACGTTTGCATGATGTCAATATTTCAATGATTATTTTCATTTTCTCTCAATTCATTCCGAACCCGTTATTTAATAATTCACTTTTGTGTATTCTAAACAAATCATTTCTTCTTTCAAAAGGTAGAAATTTCCTAGGTAAAGTACCCGTTAATTTTATTTAAAAAAAATTATTTAAATATTGTCTATATATGGGCAAATTGCATAAAAATCGGAGCGAATATGTATGTACCTTGTCTTCCTTGTTAGTCAACAGTTCAACCGTCATGCCTAGGGGCAGCTCAAAGTAGCGCCAAGTACGCGGTTATTTATGAAGGTGGTGGGATAGACCGGAGAGACGGCTGGGAATTGATTCTTTTTCCGTGAAAACCAGCAACTCACGGAAGGTCACCCGCAATACCGCGTATTGATTTTTTTTCCGCTCACTCCCTCTTTTCGCGAGGTTGCTTGACACCAACTGCGCTATGTGGTATTTATGTGCGCCAAGCACGGAAAGACCTGGGATAAACGTCGACGTCAACGTGATTCTAGTGAGACTGACTAGAGGTGTTGGTAAGTCTTCAGGGTGGAAAATATGTTTCAGTTGCGGTTGATGAAAATTAGTGATGAAAAGATGATAGTTGTTCAAGAATTATTGAATTATTATTCTGTTAGGAAAATTCAAGTTCCTACATCTCAAGAATTTTTTATTCAATCTGGCAGGTCTGTTTCATATAATTAACAAACTTTTCTGTAATTTAAAAATTTTTTCTTTGTGTAAGGAAAATGTAGAATATGTATTAATTATATACTCACGCATAGTTCGACCAAAAATGGAATGTCACATGTATGTCGCATATAATTGCTAGCAAATATATTTTTTCCACGAGGTGAGGCCTCTTTGCAAGAACAAAAACCTCAATTTAAATATTAATACTCACTCTTGACAGTGACAACCCACAACTATCAACTTCTTTCTCACAACTTCGTGCTGCTTTGTAACTCGCATCCACTATTCCTAGAAAAAAAAATCTAACATTCATCATAAACAACAAGTGTAGTATGCTCTTTACACGTCGAAACACATGTCATTCATCATGGTAATTTTAAATGCACGAGAGCTACCACATTTACAGGACATATACCGGGGTTCAGCGTTAGTACCTCGTGGAATAAATGACTCGGCATTACGTTTGTAATTTCATTTTATATTTAAAATCACCCCCTCACTCCAGTCCCTCATGCTCCAGACATGCCCTGGCACCATCGTTGGAGAGACAAATTGGCCATTTGCATAATGCGGTTATTTATTAACGAGATCCAATGTACATACATCGAATGTACCATGGAATAAAACGTATGTAAAGTTTTGTAAATGTGCGTGGTTGGCTTTTATTTCCCATCAGCTGTTAACAACTCGCTTACGAAGAAGTGAAAAATAAAATTTTATATTGCATTGTGTACTAATTGGAAATTGATAATTTATTATCGACAATTTTCAGCCCCGATTGGAAGGAAATGTTATATTCATCGGTAATAAAAACATTGAATTCATTTTTCAGAATTTATTGTAATTATTCTATTCAACCGATGAATGCCCCCTAGGGGGAGAGGAGAAGTATCGAGTTAATTGTCATAGATAAATGGATAACGACCTATGCGGGCTACTGGATAACGAATGAATGGTTTCAAATTGAATCGTCAACAATTGAATTTGAACACTCGTGATGCGGTGAACAACTGAAGAAGGACCAAGTGGAGAAAATAAAATATAATGTTACAGTTTTTATGGCTGTTGCGGAATAAACAACGCTGATGACGTACGGCCGGAGGAGTGAGTGATTTTGATCGATGACAGGAATTCAATAAAAATTATAATACAAAGTGCACACGTGAAACTCGAGAAGATTGATTGAGGGTTGAGAAGTGATTTTTATTTACCGTGGAATTGATGAAAATTGTGTAATAATGATAGCCGAATGAGGAGCATTATTCGAATTTTTACTGGCGACAAAAACTTTCCGAAATCTTCACAAAGTTCATTAATATTCTTTCCATCAGAGAAGTAAATCAAATATGGCTGCCAACAGCCCGCGGCGCTCACCCACCTCCAATTTTTAAACATCTGCCAAAATTCACCATATTCCCCTAATTACTTCCATCTCATTTTATTCAATTCACAATGTGTGAACCTTTTTCTCTAAAAATTTACAAATTATACACTCATGAGATGGAATTACCAGATGTACCACACGTTTCGTCTCATTATATTGGTGCATCTCTGCCATAGAAATATGGCATGGTCAGAACAACTGACGCATTGACAAGCAGATTCACTTCACGAAGCATCAAAATATCATTTCCAATTCAAGAAATATTTCATACAATTCATTAATTCTTCGATGTCATTTATATTTATTATTCCACACCGCTTGGTACTAGGGCGAGAGAGCAATTATTCGTACCTGCATTATGTGAGAATAATGCAGCTCGTTTGAATGAACCAAGCGAGAGAGAGCTGAGAGAAAAGGATATCCGAGTAGATACTTTATTCAACAACCGTGCGACCATAATTTATGTCCCTAGTGAGAGCTGTTGAAGACTCGATTCGTGAGGTGGTAGAAAGGGCGCTATCATCCACGATAATTAAGTATGCTATTGCACTTGTGTTTCTCTTAACCCGATAAAATATCACTGGTGAAAACCGTTGACTTGTTGTTTTCTAACAGATTGCAACCGTAGAAAAGGTCGGCAGGTTTTACCATGCATTTGACGTCTGTGATTTATTCTTCACTCGGTGGTTAAAAATTACACTCAAAACCCAGTTTGTTTATTTATATTCTTGTTTGCCGCGGGTAATACGTACCTGCGCCTATATATCACTATGACAACACAATTATTTAAACTTATAATGAAAGTTTATTAACGAGACCAATAAATTATTTCAAACAATATTTGTTTTATCAAATTACATGTTTAATCGCAATAATTTATTACTCATTTTCACGGTTCTGCGTTGGGCGAAAATTTATTGATTCTCCTCTTAAATTATCATGATTTAATTGGAACGAGATTGATTATTTATTCCGAGCTGAAATAATGATCGTCGTTGTCATCCGTCTGAATAATAAAATTCATCTGGAACCGAAGGACTTCGAGATTTATGATTTGCTGAAGTTTGAGTGAAAATTACTAGAGATAATTTTCCATTAAGACGTGGCAGTTCAGACAGAAACTTCAATAAAGAGAACATTAATTTCAGTATTAAGTTCAGACTAGGTCAGTATTCGAAGCAAATTGATTTATGCAATGCCACTCAATCGATTCATTACCGTATAAACCGTCTCAATGACTGCGACTCATCTATTTATAAAAATAAAATGCTTGTTGATCGGATCTAAATGTTGGAATAACTGGCACGTAGTGTTGTATTAAAAAAAAGTCACCCAGTGATATTTGGCGTTACGCCAGATGACCTATCGCCGTAGAAATTCGTCTTTTCGCCGGGACATGTTTCGGCGGCACTTGATAGATTGATGCGCGTCCCGAGTGACAGCTCCGCTGGTGAGTAATCTGCATGCCACGACGTTATCCACACCAACGACTGTATAACGGACTACTGGCTGTTGGTGTGTAGTTGAGTGGCACAAGTGGAGGGGAACAAAAATTTATCAACTCGACGGATGGCATTCAATCAATGGAAATTGATTGATCATCCGTCCGGCGATCATCGAGATGATTGAATGGTATCGTCGCGTTGGTGAGCAAACTTGATCATTTAAAACAGTGGGACAACTTCTATTTATGAAATTTCAATTTTTATCCTTTCTCAATTTCTTCCCTACATATATTTACCATAGGTATGCTCAAGAAGTTTCCCGAAAATTTCCGCCGAGAATTTTCAACTGCGTCCCTATCCGGAGTGCGCATCAAAGATCTCAAAACATTGTTCGAAAATTAATTACCATAAAATATGCATTCAAATACCCCAAAAAATCATCCATGGAATTCCTCAAAAATACGCCATAAAATAAATTCCGAAATTCCAAATGCCCCAATAAATTCCCCCATCGTATCCCGTTCCATTACTCCGAGCTTAAAGTGTCGTCAATCACCCCACCCATCTCATAACCATAAAACTAAAAGCAACAAAAAATAAAAAAAAAGAACCCTGACGGAAAATAAAGTGATAAAAGTGACTCAAGAAAATGTCGACACTCGTGTCTACCCCAGTATCACCGTAAACTTGACGCAACATCCACAACAGTTGAGGCTAATCTGGCGTGAGCGTGAGTCTCGTGTCTTATGGGCTATCCCCCAGCGGCGAATGGATTTTGGCTTTTACACCAAACGGATGCCAGCCAATCTTACCAACTAAAAGAAGTGGCAAAGGCTTACAACAGCCGTCGTCGGGTGTACGAGGCTTGAGCTGGTGAGTGATGAAGCGAGTGCAGAGTGAGGCCTATTTTTGTCTACTGCCAACAAACAGCCCCGTAGATCTCATGACACGTCGTTATACCGTGCACTCATCTACCTCTTATTCTTATTTTCAACTGTCAAGTGTTATTCCGGGGAGGATTCTAGAACGAAGACTTTCGACAAAAATTCTCGTTAACATTAACCGAGCGTATTTTTTAAAGAGACGTGTCTCTCCGTTTAAAAATCACCAAATCATCTTTCCAGCATGGCCCTTCTGATCGTTTTGTTTATCTCGTTTGACTTTTTCAATTCTACGGTTACTTTTCATTTTCATTGGCCCGTTAAAATTTCATTGCTTTATCTTTACGTTCGTTCTCCTTATCATTACCATTTGATTTTGCCAGCCTCTTCCATTCTGACCGATAGTAGCGTATCTTCATTCGAATTTAGATTAAATCTATTAACCATTGAACATCTTGAATCAACTTCTCAAGTTCGCGATGACCTATTTTGATGATTATTTGTGCATTAAAAAATTCATTGGCGTTTACGATGGTCTGTAACATCTGCCTGTTTCATCGATTACAAGGCGCTGATGAATATTAGGAGTTAATTAGAACTTTGAGAAGCATGTCCAAATTGTTGGGCGAACGTGAATAGCCCTGAGGATAAATAAACGTTGTGTTGGAAGTCTGTGGATGACCGTTGATGCTTCTAAATGTTCACTCAGATGTAATCACTCTCGTCCGACTGCACTCAAACAACTGTGCATTGTCTGCAACAAACGATCCATCAGTGACTACTTTAATAAAGTTTAGAGATGGAGAGGGGCTGTTTAAAATAGGTAAAACATGAGTTATGGAGTAATACGATGAATACAATCATCACTTACAACTCTACGACGTTAATGCACATCAGGCAACTTTCATCAGCATTTCTGTTAAATCACTTTTCCATTCGCTCGCACATCATCGTACATGCTGAATGTTTGGTAATAATTGATAGCTATTTCTGAAGTGGATTTATATATACAGACCGTTGCTGTTGAATCGTATACAACAACAGGCTAAAGATTTCCGGAACGAAATACACTGGACAGGCGTATCCCCTATATCAGGCTTTTCAAAATGTACCGTCTTGACAGTTATTGCAGCGTTTTGAGAATATATCCGATGAAATTATTACAAGCAGCTGCGCTGCTTTTTACCCCTCGTGTGGCAGGGTACAAGTGTATGGGTGCAATGGGAGGTGGATATGTGGTGTATAATTCACGTGACGAGGGGCTGAAGCAGCTTCTGATCGTAAGTGGTGAGGAGTTATTTTGAGGGTGGATGGGGGGAGGTTTTCAGAGGTGATGCGACATTCATTGCACTGTTATTAAATTATTCTTTAAGTGGGAACTGAAAACAAAATTTCAATCTTTTATGACTAGTTTTATACTCATTCGACGGACTTTATAAAAAGCTCGTTGAATCGTCTGAAATTATATCCAATATATCTTAAATTATATCGAATTCTACGGTAATTGGCAATAAACATGAATTGCAGAGTGTAATATATCGCTGAAACTGGAAAAACTTCAATAACTCTAAAAAAATCAAATCAGGTTAAACTGGGGGTTTTTCAAAGAACCCAAAATTGTTTGTGAAATGATAGTTAAATGTCGACACCTGAGAATTCGTTGTCAACTCTTCATGAATTTTCCGCGATTCCAATTTTCCTGTTCAAATAATTTCCTCGTATTTGAAAATTTATTAAATACTCCCAAGAAAATCGTCATGTAATGGCAAAACGCGGCTTTCTGGCATTTGCAAATAAATCAAATAGTTCACACGATCTTTCGCCGTAACTCACTCGGCACTCGCTCATCGTTGAAATATTTGCCGTCTCCCTAGTCATTTGACACTCGAAGGGAAATTAATTCTGGTTTAGGAATATCCACGCTTTGTGAAACACGATATCGGTGCTTTTACTGGCATGCCGAACTCAATAACCTCCTGCATCGCTTGTAATTGGATCGTGAGGTGAAAAAACTCTGCTGAAGCAAAATAAAACAATTTCCCAGAGAATGTGTCTTTTTTTTTTAACTAAAATACTCGATATTTCACGGTGGTCCTATTACATGGTCTCCTGAATGTGGCAGTTTCGCACTAGGAGAATTATCGAGCTGGTGCTTTTTACGAGGAGAGGTTTTCGTTCCTCCGTTCTTTAGTCCCACATCGGCCAGAAGGGAGTCTTCTCTCCCACATTCGCTTCAGTCTGCGTCTTTCTCCCTCAGCTCCCCCTCGACAGTTATGAATATAAATAACCCATTAAGTGAACACTTGAAGAAAATCATAAAAAATAAACTGGAACATGAGAAAACCATTTGTCTTCATTCTTGAGATCCTCCTATTGTTCAAATGAATTCTTTAGTGAATTATTAGGAATTTTATTGAGGATACAATGTATTGGTCTGATTTTGGGAGGAGGATGCGGCGCATTTAGGTTTGGAATTCATCCAGAATTTTCAATTCACGATAGTCGATGATTTAGCCTACTAGCTTTCAGAGTAACAATCTTTCCTTGTGAACAATTCAACTGCATTCATTTTCTCTCTGATATTTCGTGGAAAAATATACGTGGAATAATAGAAATTAATCTTTACAACCCGATGCTATTGAGGATCGATTTGTTATGAACTCGGTGGGGGTAGCTGCGACATATTCTACTTCAATTGAATTCATTTTTTTTTTTTTTCAAATTTCACAGACAATTTGAGCAACTAGCCAGCAGGCAACTTAGAGCGTAATTCACGAAAGCTTCCGAAGATCAGCATATGTCTCGCGTTATTTACAATTGGCGTGGATTTATATCTCTGTATCCGGTTGTGATATGTGTGTGCGGGGTGGGTATCCCACAGAGAATGCATACAGGCAAAATCTATCGGATGTGAGTATAAGCGAGAGGGCATATATACGAGGAGAGGAAAATGTTGGTGAAGGAGAGATCGGTGGGAGGGAAAGGCGCGACGCTCGCGGCTGCCTTGCCAGCCAATTCCCGGGGGCCCTGGTATATTTACGAGACCCATAAAGTAACGTGCACGGCCGCGTATATTGCCGCGTAAATATCAGCTTATGGAAATATAGAGCTCAATATCTGCCTGGCCGCCTTTCTTCCCCCCCCCCCCCCCCCCTACACCCCCCCTCACAGACTCTTGAACACATATACTGGCATCTAAACCCTCTTATTTTCTTTATTTTACCGAGGTTAAGCGATAAATTCATATAACATTTATATTTTATAGACTAAAAAGAAACATCGCTCGTCTCTAATAAAATAAATCTGTAATCTTTCCTTTTCAGTGTCAATTATTTCAGAGGCTCTATCACAGTTACAGTAAATACTGCAGATTGGTCTTTCTGTTTTTTATTTTAAAATAATTGTATTAAAAAAAAAACCGCTTTCGCCGGTAGCCGCTGAAATTAAATAAATCCAATGACGGTGCAATTTCCACCATTTTTTCAATTATCAATATTAAATGTACCAGACAGATGATGTCTCTCGGCGTCACATTAATCACGTCAAAATCACCATAAATTTTCAGAGGCAGACGCGACGAAGGGCTGAGACCCCGAAAATTCGCAATCGGAAATTCATCGGTCTACGAGACTCACGGGCATTCAGTCCCATGATTATTAAATCGTCCCTCGGAAGACACGGATAGTTAGGGAAACGGGGAAGGGGCCCTGCTCACGACAAAACGCCGGAGAGTGAAGAATTTGTTTTTACAAGAGGACGAGTCAGCCTGGGCAATTAATCGAGATTTACGGTTGACATCTTCTCTTCTTTCAGAAAGGGGCACCGGTATATTAATTTCTCAGGCAACAGGCGAGGTTTCGCCGACTGACAGTGAGTCCTCCGGAGAGAAGGAGAGACCATTTTTTTTTCATTCTTGTTAATCGAAGGGACAGCTGCTGAGCGTCTTCTATCCAAAGAAATATAACACGCCATTTGCTGTAGATCCGCTCTCTCTCCTTCAAAGAAAATGTGTCCCGGTCATTAATAAAATCCTGGGAAGGGGGTGGTGGGGTGATAGACAAGCCTTTATTAAAAGAATCGCACAAGTGTGGGCGTTCCGAGTGGAATCACAAGTAGAATTTACCCCAGGTTTACGGAAGCATTTTTCCCTCTTGGCGTGCCTCGAAACGCGTTAATCACGTTCACGCCCCGCCATTTTTTTTTCCCCTCTCGAGTGAGCATCAAGTGTGCCCTCTTGGAGAAATGGGCAGATCCTGATCCCCTTCATCTCCGCCTGCTGAGTACAATTGCAATAACTCTTTAACGAAGGCATTGGGAAAGTTCGAGAAATTAATTCTGCGACAGACTCCAATTTGGAGGCCGTGAATCTAGACACGAACAAATTGATTCCGAATGGTGGATTTATCAGGATCGTGATATGCGGGCTCTGGGATTATCCGGGTGTTCAGTTTTTCTTTTTAGGGGAAATTATTTCTGTGGATTGAATGGCTGAGAAGGCTGAGGACGAATGGCGGGGTAATTGCTCGTTATCGCTGGGTGAGAGTAAATGTCTTGATTGTTCGGGAGTCGGGGGAGGAATTAAGGATGAATGCAAATCGAAGGTTTAGGGGTTTGAGGTATTTTATTGTGATTTAAAATGTCAATGCCATAAATGAATGATATTTTTGATTTTTGCTGCAGAAATACTGAATCATTCAGAAAGAAATAATTCTGTGGCAATAAAACCTCATAATAATATTATCCGTAAAAACAACACAATGATCAAGAAATCACATAATCAATAAATTTCCCTGTGGTCCACATGAGAGACATAGATTCAAATCCCACCGAGCTGCCGCGGGATTATTTATTTATATTTTCTCTCGAAATGATAATTGGGAAAATGTTTCAATAAATAAAATACCCGAGTGGTGCAAGGCGGTTGTTCGGTCCCGAAGGTGCGCAACCGTTGCGTAACTGGAAGACGGCGGGTTCTAATCCCCAGACGTCGCGGAATGAAATTTCTCTCCCTCGGACCGACAATTCCGTGAATTCATTGAATTTGTTGTAACCTCCGGCAAAGTTGAGGTTAAGAATTCCACTTCCATCGGGAAGACGCTGCAATCCCCCCTCCGTAGAAAGTGTATCCCGAGGCCGAAAGGTACAGCAGTAAATAAACCGACTTATTGTTGGGTACCCGTCGTGATCCCAGGATCATTAACTCTATCGTGGATCTCATGGCGCAGCGGGTGTCGCACAGTGTATAACCCCTTAAACCGCGCGAGCGTGCTACCTCTGCGGTCGTACAATACAATGCGGAGCTAATGATGCCTCCAAGGCAGAATAGCATGTGTGTGCACAAGAGGGGTGAGAGAAATCTTGAAACTTTACGGGATATTCACCGAGATGTGCAATAAGAGAGTGGGTCGATGCGTACGGGTACTCGTGTCGCTAGTCCGTGTGTGATGCACGACCGCATAACCCGCGTCAGAGGCGCAGCAGTGGATCGCCCCAGGGGCCCGTGGTCCCTTCATCACCCATCAATGGTCACTAGTACCACCGCTGGTGGTGCTGCTGTTAGCCCCTCCACACACACCGACCATCCCCTTGATATATATGACCCATACGCTAATCAACGTCTCAATATGCGCACCACGGGTTATCTCTCTCACCCTTTTAACATATACCAGCCTTGTATATTCACTTGAGTTAGGGAGAAGCTGCGAGAACGAGACAAACCCACAGAGATGATTTATAGAGTCTCCTGGTAGGTTTATCGCTTGATGATCGTGCATTATTTTTCACTCGCATCTTTTTTTTTCCCCCTTTTTTATTGAGAGGTGTAATAAGATGAGGGGTGGGAGCTAAGCTGCTGGGCTTTAATTATTAGGTAGTTGGATAGTTAACTATCTCGAGTGGATCGTATTTCTCAGAATGTTTCTCATCATATTCATTAGCAGATGGTTCTAAACGGGGTTTTACTTTCATCGTCACTTCATCCTTCAGGAGTATCGATTTCATCTTAGAATCTTGGAATAAATATTTGAATTATTGGTTTTATGCAGGCCGAGTGGATTTAATGAGGAACGTTTTATGTGAGTGCTCGGTATCGTAGAATGCCGGGGAATTGTGGACTCACGCTTCAGCAATTTAGATACTAAAGTGTTCTTTATTCCTAACTCAAAGTTTAATCGATAAATTTAATACTAAATGAAGTTGAAATTAACTCCAAGGGAGTTATAGATTCCTATACTAACCTGCAGTGCAGGGTGGTCTCGGTTTTTATCTAAAAAGTGTTTCACACTGACCCCGATGCGCGTTTGTACTTGTCATTTTTTAATTACTTAACAATTATACAGTGTCATGGATAATTGGAAGGATGTTGAATAGAAATCCATTTTATGCCACAAAAATATCTCAAATATTTCCGTTTTGCTTTCGGCTGATTGTTTTCGTGTTACAACAGAAAATGTTTATGAAAATAAAAATGGCGATCCATAAATCCGAAAACAATAAAAAAAAGGGCACATTACTGTTGCGAAAAAAAAAGATATTATACGCGACCATATTAGACAAATGGCATCATTTGGCAAAGTTGTTCCATTAAACCCCCTCCCCGTTTGAAATCCATGAGAAGTGGTACGAAACCTCCGCAATATTGCCAGTTGTAGAGAACCGAGGGGAAGCCATAAAAACTCCCGAAGACGTTTGACCAACCGGTGCTATGTCTCGTTGAGGGCAGGAGGGGTCGCTGAGGATCGGGACGATCCACTCGAATGCGCGACAAAGTGCCTTTCCGGCGGATGTGAAACAAGGAGAGGAGCTCTCCTCGTCGCCACCAAAGTGGAAAAGTACAAGAGAAAGAGTAGCTGATACGTGGTCACAATATTGGGGTGGCAAGGGGGGTGTACGATTGTGCAGTTTCCAGCTGGTTTTTGTGACAATGTTCAAGGAGACTTTCGGGGCTAACCAAGAGGAGATCAGCAAGACGGGGAGGGGATGGCTGACCGCAGCAAGAGATCTCCGGACGTAATACTGAGGTTCCGGCTTCGGCATTTTACGGAGCCATTTGAACAAGATGGCGCGTGATAATGGGAATCTTCCAAGAGCGGGAGAAAGCAATTTCTGGGGCACTAGTGTGCACCAACACTTCTCTTGGCAAACTTTGATTATCTCTGGGATGATAATCTGCGATTTAATTCTCCCACTTCTAGCGCTTTTTTTTATTATTCCTTAACACCCAGAGGTTGTTTCCTTGGTACACGTTCTTTATCACTTTTTATCATTGAAGTAATATTACGGAACGTCCTCGCCAAACACGACGGTCATTAGTCGAAATTCCCGTGAAGAATACTCCCTAATGTATCGCATAAAAATATTTCACTTCCGTCCATCTCGATCGCATGTATGGACAAAAACCGGGGATTCCCATATTTCTCTAGGCGATAACATCTGTTACAATTAATATCTGTTTAAAGTGGTTAAGAAGTGGTAAATTAACAGACATTATGTCCAGCCCCGGGTGGTCGGTTTACTTATGCCCTTGTGTGCGGTTGATTGTTTAATTCAGCATCAATTCTTCAGCTTCAGTTGTCAATATGGCCAATTCTTAGCGAGCGACAGTGGCTAGGTTATGTGTCATATGAGAATGCGGCATCAAATGGGAAAGAGAGGATTGAGAGCCGCCGGGGCCATACCCTCAACTACCCTGATATAAATTTTCTGATATTCGACCGTTCGTGTCATTTGAAATGGGGTAGTTTTCTCGGGAACCTAATGGTTATTGCCTTTCTCGGTGGACATATTGCGTTCCATCTAGTGCAATGTGTGCGACCGATATATCAGATCTCCTTTCTTCGTTTCTCCTGGCTTTTGGTCCGTACTTCCAGATTGAGGGGGAAGGGAAAGGGGGGCAACTTGCATGGGTATTTTAGCCTGTGCCACGGAAGTATAACATGTACCGTAATGTGTGTGCGTGTTTCACCGGTGTCTGTGATTCAGGAGAGACAAAGAGAGGATGATGAGGATGGCGGAGGTGGAGGTTTATGCCGGAAAGCCCTGGGCATTACTCGAGTCTCTACGGCAGACTAGAGACGGGAAGTGGCCGAGGTGTGGCCGCAGAGTTGAATTATTGCAAAGCTGCCCGCCATTTCTACACAGGATGCATGTACCCGGGGATTGTCGGTGTAAATCTTTGCGCACGCTCTCATCATAACACTACTTTACTGCCCACTATTGACCGCTACGTGGCGTTGTATTATCATTGGTCATTGAATTCACCGGACAATGGGACTGGCGAATTAATTTGAATCTGATGAGGCGCATTACTTTGTTGGAGCAATTTCAGGAGCAATTCTGGAGCGGAATGAAACAGCCTCATAACCTCAAATGGTTTTATCACGAAACGATATTGAGTAAGGAAAGGTGTGATGTGTATGCGAGTCACGTATTGAAAAGGTGATGGTCAGCGTCGAATCACCAACGACATGAGAAAATGCGACAAGTGGCCTGCTTACCGACTTAACCTCTATTCAAACAAATTTCCTGATGGGAGGGTGGGAGGTTATGTTCATTCTGGGGATATTCCCTTGGCTTTTCGGGATCTTAGGGAGAAATCACATGAGAATAGAGAGGGAAAGTAAGACAGCCGTTGGAGATAAGATTGGAAAAGTTGTATGAAGAGGCAAGTTTAACGGCTATATAACCATTACTCCCTCGATAAAGTAGAATCTAGTGTCTTAACGGCCCGGAACGAAATTCCGGATATGGGCTGTCGTATATTCCAATGAAGTTACACACAATATCCAGGAGAGATATTCGATGGCCATTCCCCTATTCTCGTAAGTCGGAGTCGTTAAACAGTCTGATTGAATGAGAGCTGACGTAAACAATCAAGTGGGTAGTTACCGATTTTCGGGTGATAAATATTGTTCCAGGGTGATTACAAGGATGGGGATGGCTCTCGGGGTGAGTGAGAGTATGATGAGTACCAGAAATATTCAGTGAGTGAACATAAATTTATTTCAATTCCTTCAGGAGGTTCAATGATAATTAAAAACCACCAGTGAATTCATGACAGGTGACGGAAATTCTTTCCAGAACTCATGGTAAATTAAAAACTCATCATGCGAATCCGTTATCAGTGCAATGCGTTGAAAAAGCAGCAATTAACAGTAAACCCTCTGGAAAAAAAAAATAAAGAGGTCATCGGCCGTTGAGCCTAGAGGCATACCAACGTCAAAGTGTATCGTGTGCGTGACTTCTCGATAAAAACATGAAAATAAAAAACTATTAAAAAATATCCCAGAGAGTTATATGCATGTGGCAGTGGTGCTTGAGGCGACGCTAGCCATAACTTACCTATGGGACTGACAGCTTGCATAATACCCGCGAAATTGGTTTTATAAGACGATGCCAAGCACTGCTTCACAACAATGCCATAAACGCTCCGGGTAAATTACGACCCAGTGGCGTAACAACTGACACTCAAGCGGAAGAAATAGACCGAGGAGAAGAGATGAATTACGAATATTCTGTCTTACATACCCTTTTCAACCGAAATAGAACTTTATTCATTCGCCACCCTGTCCCCACCTTTTCTCCTCGTCGATGATAGAATTTCGTGGTTAACGAGGACCCTGAGTTGAATCATATCGGCTTCCATAACGGAGTGAAAACGTTCGGGTGAATTGCGTTATATATTCGCTACGTTGGTAACGTATGAAAGACTGATTAACAATAGCTCCTGGGAATTGAGATGATTCACGTCTAAACGCAAATCTGAAACCGTGATTGATTGAAATCAAACTGACTCAGGTGGATGCTGTACGCGCTGTTGCTCATCAGTTTTTGTGTCAAACATGTCAGTAGCTTCGGGAATCTGTTTTGTAATACCTGCGTCATTGTTCTATGGAGACCTCGTAAATAATCTAGGAGTTGTAAAGAACGTCGTGATTATTGATTTATTGCAAATCGTAAATTTTTGGTTTTGCATTGGCGCGAGTATTATTGCTCCTTTCGCGTAAATCTTAGGCTAACGATTTTTTAATTACGCAGCCGTTTCTTATGCATTAATTGAAAGAATGATTCCGTCAATTTTCAACCAGAGTGTCGCTTAAAAAAAAGAAATAACATCAATGTCATCTATTTATTATTATTAATAGCAATTAGTTGACTATTAATTGACTCGTGTTAAATCACAGAATTGAAACATAGAATTAGATCAATTAAACAAGATATTGGCGTTTCACAAAAGTGGCGTTATTTATTTCTTCGTAAAAATATTTTGTTGCTCGCAGAGATGGATTATTAATGTTTGAAAATTTTTCAGATCCATGTGAGATGGATTCTATCTCGATAATTAAAAAATAAATTGGACGCAAACAGTGCGTGCATGAGAAAAGTATCAACTAATTTTTAATTAATATTATCTGGAAAGTACTTCGATAAATTAATTATCCAGGCCAATATGTAATAACTGCTAGATGGAACAGATAAATATTTACAAGACAATTTATTCCGAACATTTGGGATAATTCAATTGAGGTCGCACGCAACATAATTGTAGATCGAAATGATTGTCATAATCGAAACCAAATTATAGCCATGAGAACTAAGTCCGGGAAAAAAATGCGATACCAGAAATATCAATAATCTCTGGGGAGTAAATGAATATTCACAAGAATAAAGATTTTTCTCAAGTGTTCAAGGATTTTATCTCAGTTAGTTGCACTCCAACATACCAGAGCGGACAACTAACCATTAAATTATTCCACATTAGACTGCTGCTAATGCATCACCCACAACTGCAATGCTCTCCAAAAAATGAAAAAACGATAGTTTAGCCGACGACATTAACGTCAAAGTGGAGAAATTCATTGCAGCGTCGAAAGAGCGAATTCCATCGGCCTAGATGGCGCTGGTGTAACCACTGGAAATCGGAAATAGTGCGCTAAGTAGCGGCCATTACCGCTCATATCGGCGATGTCGAGGCCCGTGAGTTTGCCTGTAAATGACAAAATTATTCAAATTCTCTCGGTGCCTGCGTCAAAAAGTGGCTGCGTTGCGCGACTGAAAACTCATCGTCGCGGTGGTTATTCGACTCCTTTACCCACAGCCGCTGTGAAAAATGGCAAGTAATGAAAATAAAATGTTAAAGATTAAAGGGTGGACCATCAGGAGGAGGGTTGGTGCCTCTTCGTGCGATAAATTGTCGCTGATATCGCCGACCAATTTCACCAACTTGTTTAAGACGTCTACCATGCAACGCCTCGGGCCGGTTATGTCGACCGGCCAGTGCGATAACGTACGGGGCAAATCGCCGCCTCTTCGCGCCCACCTCGAGAGGAAATTATAGGGACGTGAAAGGACGATGGAGAACAAGGGATGTACAGTACGGGTAAAATGGAATGTGAAGTTTGAGCGACGTGCCGTGAGAGTTGGGCAAAAAATTGAGATAAAGCGAGTGGATGGGCAAGTGACTACAGTCCAACATAGACTTTAGGGGTTAGGACTTGATTTACAGGGGCAGACCGTGATTCGTATTGCCTTCAGCCCTCTAAACTATCGCATCAGTTGCCCCGATAATCCAGCAGTATCCTTGGGCGTACACTTGCGAGTGAGAGGAGTAGCCGTCATCTGATGAAACAATCATCCACGGAGGTTTATTTAATTAATGGCTCGGAGAAATCTCAATGAGAAAAAAAAATAAAAAGTATTCTCTTACTCTCTTTAAAAACAAAAACCAAGGTGTAATGCAGTGGCTCGAACATCCAGTCTCCGTGGGGCCATTAGGAGCGTCCGCAGTCGGTTACGGCGCCGGATTTTAATGCTCCGCGCGTGATTTCGAAACGCTCTGCGTGATGAGCCCTCCTAATAACCAGTCGCTCACACGTTCACCTCCTCATCCCTCTGTTCATCGCGGTCCCTCCCTTCACCCTTCCTCCTGTTCTACACGCCCCCCTCATCACTCTCTCTCTCTCTCTGTCTCTCACCCTGTGTGCCAAAGAGAAGAGCATGGAGTATCCCGGAGTCTCTCCGTCGTGCCGAGTGCCGGCGAACTGTGGCATGTCGACTTCGCATCAATCTTGTTAAATTACCCGCCCGGCCAGGAGTCTCACTCTTCCTCTCTCCAGCGCGCCCGTTGGATTGATAAATTGCTCGATCCCTCTGCCTGGCTTCTCACACAGGCACGTAACCCCTAGAACATTGCACCCATCCTCTCTCTCTCTCGTTCATCCCGAAACCCAAACGCGACGAAGAAAATCAAATTAACGCGGCGCCACTGGTATACGTCCACCGTGACAACGGATGGATAGATCCAATTGCCGTCTATCTCAACTCTTACTCCGCCATTATCCATTCTCCAGAAAAATCTTACACTGGCTTTTCATCGGTTCATCCTGATAACAGCGGCTGCTCGGTAACAATATCCCAGTGAAATTACTGTAAAAATAGTACGCGTGCCGGGCATTCAACACTCATGTTTTTCCACCATCTAACCGATGAAAAGACCATTTTATCCCTCTCGCCCTCCTTTCCAGCGAATGCCATTACCCGGTGATATGGGCTCTTCCACCCATCCAATGAACTGTCTCCACAATCGTAGTGAACATCGTCCAGTGATGAAGATAACTATCGGCTCGTTACACCTAGACTAGCGCCGAGGGATTACATTGCAACCTGGGTTGAGGATTGGTGGTTAAGATACAGGGGTATAAAGAAGCTTCCAACCTTCCAACTAAGTCCGCAACGATAGTGTTTCTAAAGCTTCTGGCCAACTCCAACATTGACCGAGCACACGCTACCGCTAATGGCTTGCTCGCGGTGTAGCTTTAACTGGAGCTAGCCACTGGCGTGTTCACTACGCTTACAACACCCGCCGCCAACATCCCACGGTTACCTTCGTAATCCTTACATATGACCAAAACTGCAGATCCTACGGTTGGATTAAGAGCAAAACCCGAAGACCCATTGTCCTCTCCTCTGGCTCTCCATATACGTGGCAATACCTTGAGAGCCAGCCCAACCCTCTCTCCCTGGACTAGTGGTGTATAGATTATATTGCCACTATGCGCCGTATCAAAAAGCGTGAAATTATACTTGAATATTCACTTGGGCCCAGATTACATACTGGGAATCCCACGGACTCGCTTGAGTGGATCTACTCGTGAACGACAATGGACCATCAGATACGGTAATTCGAACAATGGCATTTTCGGAGTAACGTGTGGGGCTGTACAGGTACCTTGTTTCACCCCTTCACGTTTATTTCGTTCTTTATTCCGGGTCTCGTTGTTCTGTGAAATACCTGGAGGGATATGTGCAGCGACCGGTGATAAATTTCACTAGGACTGGTTGAGCCGTGTGGATGTTGGAGATGTTGGTAAGTAGCTTTTTTCATGGACAGCTAGGATGTTGCTGTGAATGATAAATTAGACGGGAAGAGGTGGGTAATGAGATGGTGCCATGTGTGCGTGTACACCGGATAAATGGAAATGGAAAAATTATTTCGCCATGATGATGAGATCTCGGAGTTTCTGCACGTGGTAGACTAGCAATGGATTTTTAATAAGGTTTTTACTTTCAGAAACACTTGGTATATACAGAAAATATTATATATTAAATAGCATCAAGGAATTGATACGCATTATAAATTTCTCATTTCAATCAAGCTAACTTCTTTAATAATTCCACTCGGATCCAAATAAAAAATCGGTACACCAGCGTTCAACCGATTTTCGTAGTAATTCCCACCTGGAAATTTCGTTTCCAACGTTGAAAAGCTGGAATACGTAGACCTTCTCACTTAGATAACACTCCACCCATTCAAGGCGTACAAGGTATTGTCGTTAACCAACAGGTTTCCTCGTTATTCAAACTTACCGCGTGCAATTTATCTTGGTTTTACATCATGGAGGATGTGAGCTGCGTGACGATGACACTCCACCCGGATCTCTCGTCATGCGTTATTCACGGTCTCATATTGAAATTGCCTTGGGGAAAAAGAGGAGGCCGAGAAAAGGCGTGAATGTGTGTGCGGATATGGTTGTAAATGACACATGGCAACGTGAGGAAATGAAAAAGCACGATTTTGTTTGGCTGACATGTCCGGTGGATTGCAAAAGCACTTTGATATTTTCGTTCACAACGAAGTTAACAACTAATTCCTCTTCACATATCTACTATTTCGCAGATGGATCCTGTCGCTGGTTTCGATGTGTCTTTCTCCGAAATTTCTACGACATCCGGAGCAACGTTTGGACACATAATTACTGACAATAATTGTTATGCAATTTTGATATTATCAATAAAATTTAATTATTCGAGGTATTATTAGAAGTTCTCCTCGAGACCTTCTGTTTCCTAACGACATCATCTGAATCCAGCAAGTGAAGCTCCTTCACCAAGGAATGTACAGATCCACTTGATTATTTTGGATACAGTCTTTCCCTTGTCATCAACGGCATTCCTCCGGAACTGATGACACCCGTCCATCATTCCCCCCTCATTCCTTCATCTTCCTCTAAAGACAACTCGTTCCGCGCACGAGTGACGCGTCGCGACGCCTAGTTGCCTCGCCGTCCATAAACCTGCCTCAAATAATGCACAAAAGCGAACAATGACGTGCGGTGATGTATGTGGGTTACGAGTCGAGCAGCTGTTGGTCCCCTCAACAACTGGTTTCCCTCGTACTGTAACGTGGTCTGCGCTCACAATGTCACAATGACGTGTGAGCACTTGTGACAGGGATCGTGTAGATATATACCTATTGAGTGTACATGTACATTGGAGTTTGTATTACAAGCGCTTGGTTGCACGCAAGGGTGATACTCTTGACGCTACTCTGATGGCAGTACAAGCTCATTAGCCTCAACCAAACTCGACAGCTCTCTGAATTGCCCAACTTCTCCTGAAAGTAGGCCTTCATCAGTATCATTGATTTTCCAAAATCGATCGACACTACTGTTTTCCCTGAATTAACCTATCACCCTTAACTTGTACATTGTTTTCCTATCGATAGATATTGCCGAATTCAATGAACAATTTACAATATTTTTTAAAGGTCGTATTTGAACGAATGGGTTTATTTGACGAAATGATTTTTAGGGAAAATTGAGGTTTAGATAATAGCACGAGAAACAGCCGGAAGCGAAGAATAATTTTAATGCAGAGGTGGATGACTTGTAAAAGTTGAAATGCACGATTGTGTAACTGAGATAAATCAGATGAACCAATTTGAATATTTAATTCGATGGGAGTGCCGCAAGTAATGTTTTCCTGAAAATCTATCAGAATGAATGAAGGCAATGGAGAAGACGTCTGATGTAGATTGAATCAACGAGATGATGATGGTATCCGAGGATTGACCAGTATACTCAGTGAATTCCCAAGTGTGCTTGAGCCCTCACCAGCAGGATGTATCGGTGGTAGCCGAAGCAAAACCTATCGAGAAATACAGAGTGCCGCTGTGGGATGCCGCAGGGTCGCATTGAACCCTAGGCTATCGAGTCTGGATCACGTCACGTCGTGTCGGATCGCGTTACGCTCTCGACACTGATCGGAGATTAGCCCCCCGATTGCATTCAAATCACGCACAAAGAGCTCAACTATAGAGGGAGAAGAAGGAGGTGGAGTAGTTTGGATATGGCCAGGAGGATAGCTGAAGAGTGTACGTCTATCTGACAGCCGTATCTAACGGATTTCTAACGACCTTTTGTCACCCCAAAAAATATTAACCCCGTCTGATTTCAGCAGGAAGTGGACGCACAGCGGAAGAACAAGGGGAAGGAATAATCATAGACCCGGCAAAATGTCTCCTCTTTGTTTACGCTATCTCCGATCTTTCGTGATGAATAAAAAATAAATTTATGTGAGTGATGAGGTCCTGACTCATTATTCCAGTTGGAGGGTGTCGTTCAGACGCTGGATCGCTTCAGTATTCGAAACCATTTCCTCTGAAAGAGTCTCGAGAACTCGTTAATTCCAAACTTGCCAACCACGCCCACCCTGTCTTCCTGCTCACGTGGAAAACACGTTTGAAGATGGTGCCTAGTCTCACTGGAAACATAAAGACAGGATTGCAAACTAAAAAGCACTTGAGGCACCGAGATGAGAGGTTTTCAGGAAGGGAAGAAAATAATCACCCTGTTACCAACATTCTGAAGAGGACTTCACGCATTATTGAGCCTCGTTAATCTCCAGATACTCCATAACCGTGATACTGGGTAGCTTGAGCAACTTCTGAGCTACTCCCCTCATCGCGAGAGCCCCCTCAATGTGCAAATAAGAGGAATGCCAAACGACTCGGTTGATGACGACTTTTTCTCAGATTGAAGCCAAGCTTAACGGATCTTAATTAACGATTCACGAGGTGCGAGACACATTGACAATTCCAAATACTATATGCAACTCGCGTTCAGCTCGCCAATGAGAAATCCCGAAAAACAGGATCAACATCCGCTACAGTTTGACTCATTGCCACCCAGAACTTGACTTCATCAGCAACATTCTCATTTACAAAGACTAATTACAGCATTAAGAGACACATCATTAACATTTCCCATTACTGCAACTCTCATTCCCATCAAATTAAACAATTTCCGATGGGAATTTGTAATTGATCCCAGGGGATGGGGCACTGCACTGACAAAATTAAATCATCAGAATCTTATTTCATCATCATAATGCCAGTGGCTCAGCATCTTGTCCATCGTTTTTTTACTTCCCTTTTCGAAAGTAACGAGGCGTTCGAGAATTCGCTTATATCCTCGTGGCGTCATTCGTCATCCTGAAACCCGATGGAGTCAGGGGGTAGCGAGGGGTCTAGTTAGAGAAAAGTGAAAAATGGATGGTAAGCTTTCGTGGAAGACGTCTCGTAGCCGCGACGCTGGCTGAATGGGAAATAGGTGTGGGCAGACAGGCGACTGGCAATGGAGGAGGTAGAGATGATAGAGTGGCCTATGCGTTTGCCTCACGGTAAATAGCGTGATTGATCGATATTATATTCATAACAGCCAACGACTTGTCATCAATCATGAACCAGCCACAGCACAACAAACAAAACGAGCTCCTGGTGTCAGTTATAATATACCGACTGTTGGTAATAATCCATTGTCCACAGACTGCATACTCTCGTCATTGATTCAAGGATAGATTGAATATTTATAACTGCTGCTCATTCGATCCTTGAGATAATGCAGCTGACAAAAAAAATTGTCCTCATTGCATTTTTATTTATCGAATCAACTCATTAAAGTCTTGTCATTCCGACGGCCTTTAGTTGGGACCTTCGATCGATTCATGCATCACTGTTTTTACACATGAATCACAGTCGTATTGAAAAAGAGAAAACGATGAATTGTTTTTACTCAACCGTAAGCATTTTCACAGATAACTTTCCCACAGATGTACCATTAATCCTCAAAGGTGTTGGGTGAGGAGTGCTCGATGGATACGGACAGGCTGATTTACGTAGCTTACGCTGGCAGTCTCTACTTTTATCAATTGTACGACTATCCCTCGAGTACATCTGAAAGGGAATAAACATAATAAATATCAGTCATCACTGGTGTCTCATTCACATGTCATCATGTAACATCAGGGTGAGAAGGATAAAATGAGAGGAATGAAAAAATATATATATAAACAGGTGTGAATGAACTCATGTACTGTAACGGGAATTTAATTGGAGATGGATTATGAGGGGAGAGATTGGGGAGAATGGAAGAATGGGAGGGATGGGAGAGATGGACACAATACACTTGGATGCTCTGATGGGTGAGGTGTATGACAATGGGATAAGTCCAATGGAGTTTTGTGAGCTCATTCGACAACCGGTAGCCGTGCCCTCTTCGCTGCCACTCGAGTTTTTCTCTCTCTTTCTGTCAGGTAACGCGATCCATGCGGCAGCCTAAATAAACACGCTAGAATAAATAAAAGCTATTTGAAACGTCACAGCAGTGTTTGCCTAGCTGTCATAGGGTGCCTCTTCTCCCTTTCATTCTTCCCCATTGGCTCACAGAAAATATATAACGTACACTTGAAAATTTAACCGAGTATATCTACGCCTACCTGATTATTATCTTACTAATAACGAAATAGTCGAGGTGACAGGGGATTTCAAGCTGTGAGATTTAGCTGACATTCTATTCTGAGCGCGCGAAAAGAAAATATTGTTCGATGTATTGCCCGAGAATTGTGGGTAACTTCAGCCTGAGAAGTCAATTTTTATCTTGAAAATCATCAAATTTGTGAGATATTATGGAAATTTTGTAATATTGGGGCTTGCGAGGTTCAGGTGTTGGTGAAGCTGAATATTATACGCTGACGAAGTCCTCCATTTTTCTTTAACACCTATTAATTGGTTTGTTTTGTTTGTTTTAGTGCAGAGGAGCGCGAGTATAAAAAAATTGCTTTAAACTGAAAATGAAATTTCTATGTTTTTTTTTTCTAATGTGATTATTGCCAAACTATTCCGCGGGGCTTGCAACATTTTAATAAATATATATCAATTTTATGGGCACTTATTTCGGCTACAATTGCAGTACGTCGCGTATAATTATTTATGTAAAATTTTGTAGCTGGTTCTTGAGAACGAATAATTAAGGTCTATTTATAAGTTTGCAAGTTGATAAGAAAGTCTCAGATATTTTCGGGATATCGCACAAGTTTTTTCCTCAAGTCATTTGCATTTTTCCAAACAAATCTCAAGGGAAAATTGAGCAAGTTCATAGTATACAGCAGTATGTAATTATAGCAAATTCATTACTCTGCTGGTAGTTTGCGCCCTGATTGCCGGAGAAAATGGCAATTTCCTCCATTTTTCACAGCAAAAATTGCTGTAATTTTCTCTGCGCATGGCGGTTTGGAAAAAAAATCGTTGACCACTAATGAATATTCGCCATTTGAATACTAAAGATCAAGATTGTCCCATTGAAGCATACAGTGTCCCCTAAAGGCAATTGATTTCAGTTGAACTTGAGTTTTGCAAACTTATAAAAATAATGAGTCCTCTCATTATCTCATCAGAAAATAAATCATACCCCTGTCGCCCATAAATAACCGAGGTTGGCCATTCGGATTGATCTCCAAATGAGGACGCGTCGGGCAATGTGACAAGGTATCTCACCGACGAAAAGAACTACAGGATGACGTGTTGTCGACAAGAGAGGACAGACGTGGAAAATTGACAGTCAACGTCTGTCTGTCTAGCGTCAAGTCGCACATTACATACTAAATCAGGCCAGAACAAGTGAGAGAGAAAATTTATATTTGATTCATCGCCATCTCTCTTCACAGCCTTCCCCAGCCTGTCTGTCTCCGTGACGGAGCCTCGACGCCCTCTTTATTATACATTCAATTATTAGGCGCTGCGCGTGACAAGCTCTATTGCATATTTATACGAGCGTCTCACTCGTGCAAGATACGACGAGCCCCTTCGAAGAAGAGGTAAAATGCCTGCGGGCGTATATATACGATCATTTCACTGTTGGATATAACCGAGTGAGGGCTTCTCTCTTCATTCTGACAGGCCGTCACGAGCATACGTTAACATTCTTAATAAAGGCGCCCAGCGTGAACACGCCTGGCTTTTATCCACGTATGTTGTATTCCATCGGGGATATCCCTCGTCGTGTCGTGCCGATGTAATTTTCAATCTTCCTCTTTCGCATTATTTTTTATAGCTATAGTAATACCGCTAAGCGAGTCATCACGCTTTATAACCAGTTTATCACGATGATATCGTTGAATATGTGCATTTCGATGCTTGTGCGTACGTCTTTCAGAATCTCCAATCGCCCAATGTTGTGGCACATTTGCAACCGAGTAAGTGGACAGGTACTACAATCAAAATTATGTTGTCCGACTCTTCATTATCGCTTTTTCATAGTCTTCTGCAAGAAATTGGCGTCGCTCTCAGGCAGTTGACACTTTCAGCTCTCAAAGCTCATCATGGTTTTTAAGCTTTTCTTTATGCTATACCATTGTGAAATCAGCTTTGAAACTGTTGTTGTTTCATCCCCGTGGAAGTTATGACTTTCCAGACGTTTGCACTGTTCATTCTGTTTTCATAATTTTATGTATTTTATGTGCATATAATACGAATGTAATATCCTGTAACGCCCCGGAATTCCCATTTTGAAAACAAAATTGTATTCATTGCGAAATGAACTCTCTTGTAAATATTTGTGATTGGAATTTTTGACTGAAATTTTGATTGAAAAAATTATTAACATATCGATTTCAATCCCCTACGTCTTGTTCATCCATAAAATCAATGGATATATAACAAATTCAAATACAAGAGGGTGTTTGCTATTTTAGTTATGTACTTCAACCGCTCAATTTTATCTAATGATTTATTTTGTTCAAACAAACATTGTTTGAGAAAAAAATATTTCCCCTTAGCGTATAATGATATCACGAATGTAAATTTTAAGAAAGCTCGTTTATGACATGTTTTAACGTTCGAAGTTTACGACAGCGGCTGCAAACTTTGAGTTTATTACATGATGTCAAAATAATGAGTGGGTAGCAATGTAAGAATTTAACCCACTTTATCCCATCATATTTAATAGTATGGAGGTACAATTACCTGAATGAGATGACCCTATCGTTGCTTTCCGTCTAACCGCAATTAATTTTAAGTCTTACCTAATTAGATTTTTTTCTCAAATTTCGAATTGCAATTCCGAGTTGAAGGAATAATTGAATATTTTTTTCTAATTGAATTAAAGAAATCCTGAATTATTTCCTCGCAGGGAATCGTGCTGATTTGAGAAGTTGAATAATGAAAAGATCATTAAAATTAACAGCTACTTCTTTACCGATTTTTTACTGTCACTGATTAGCTGTCGACCACGTGACAATCCCTGGGATCTCTATTCAATACTGAATAAAGTGATGTCCTTTATTGCCCCGCTAGTCTATACTTATCGGCGATAAACGTCGGGGTTCGTTCAACACAGCCGTTATTAATTATGCAATAAAAAAATATTCAGATTGACAGTTTGAATAACCGTTTTTTTATCTAGCCTACTTTACGATCGCGTTGCAAGCGTTTACATCAGTCGGTTGTCGAGATAATAATCGGAATCAATGATGATATAAACGTTTTACGACAGTTCTGCGAATGAAATTCAGTTCAACAGTATCTTTTTCATTTAATGAATGTTTTTTTCCTGGTAGCCTCCTAAATTCATCGCGCCTTTGATATCGGATACATTTTTACCGCAGTTGGAAAGCTGATCTCCTCTACAGTTTGCCTTTCACACTGTAGCCACAGTGAGTTGGACTGACAGGCATTGACAGAATTCGGGAAACAGCTGACAGCAAGGCTACCGCAGGGCCCACCGCCACCAGTAAACGCCCATCTCCTCTTTTTAGTCGGTCCCTTCCCCATGAAGAGACCTCCAAGAACGATTATACCTGTGTCGCGCATCGACAAACTCAATGCCATGACACACCGAGTAGAGAGAATAATAATCCCAACACCGGAAATTGAAATTTATCGTGAGAAGTCTTCTACTGACAGTTACCCGTAAAAAAACTTCACTTCAAAACTTCATATGAACTTCGATTGACAATTGCCAATCACCTTGCCAATTTTTTAATGAGACTGAGAATCTCAACTTGATACTTCCAAAGAGTTATCTATCAAAATTATACAATTGGCAATATTTCCTCAAAAAATCACAACCAAAAAGGAAATAAAATGATAAATTCTCATATTTCATATACAGTTGACAATTACCCCCGAACTTTTACTCGCTACAACTACTCCTCACTATACCAATAATTTTTAAATATTTCGAATCACAAAATAACGTGATAACCGACGCCTCGGAGATACTCCACAATATCCCAGGCCGAATGACGAATTCAATCCACAGATATCCTCATAAATTACTTAGTATGCTACACAAAATATATCAATTTCTTAACGCACACAAAATCAATCCCCAGCTCGCTCCAGCAAATCACCACAATCCACTGCACTTAAAGATATTTTTAAAGTCGTCAAGTTACATTCTTCGCGATCTTTCAAGAGGATTATTATTATTTCTGGGTGTACATAAATAGTGACTAGCATTGTTCAGCATGCCACCCACACATGCGTATTATCAATCACAGATGGATACGACTGATAACGACACGGTTGGATCTATAGAGGAGTCGATTGTTGTGCGTGAAATTTCCAACACCTCAATCTTCCACGCCTCTTTATCATCCGGTTGCAGACAACACAGATATCTCAGAGTGGCAAGAAGAGAAGAAAGAAGATTGTTGGAGGGGTTGGAGATGAAGTAAAAGTAAACAAGAGATAAGTTCTCTATCGCAAATGTCTGGGCGTTTTTGAGGGATATTTCAGCATCAAGGGAAAAGGATCTTGTATACACTCAAACATACTGTGTCCCGGGCGTTTCTCGTCGTGGCACCGCATCGTTATGGTCTCGACGTTGACGAACGGCTCTCTTACGCACGGACGACGGGAAACACAAATTGTGGGCGCAGCTGCACCGATAGTAATCAAGAAACACGGTAGGTAGCACTGCAGAGTGGCCGGATAATCATTCCCCTCGTGGAAACGTTTTACGTTGACCGAGTTTGTTAGGTACCGCTGAAGAATACCATTCCAAAGAAAGCAGAAAGAAAGATGAAGGATATATGAACTAGCGGTCTCCCGGCGTTCCGCCACCAGAAAATAGTCCAATTGTCGAATTATTTTTCTACTTGTTAGAAACTGATCGGCGGAATGAGCGACATTAATGATTGAAAGAACCAAACGGAGCATATGACTGAAATATATTCCTTGAGTGCTAAACTATGAAATTGCACTTCCTGGAAAGGCGTCATACATTTGATCTTACGCCAAAACTTCAAACGAATACTTACTAAATGACATTGTTACGGTTATGCTCCAGATTTTGGTCAATTGCGTTATTGTTAAGTATTCGGACATACCGTATTGTCAGCGTAATTGAATCTGCTGATCTTGCTGATCATTGTAATCAGTCAGATGACAAAGTTAACGTAATCATCTTTCACATTTGAATACCTATAAAGTATTGATGCAATTTATCCCTTTATAGAAGGTTAATATATTATAATATATAATATATCACGTGTTTTTTTTCGTTTTCTTAAAACAATCCGTAAATCGGATAATGAAAATCACATTCGAATCGGCCCAATAGTTTGCGCGTCAACCAGATTCTGAGAAGAATCAGCAGCTTTATTGAAGAAGAGATCGAACAAGGCAAGTCTCTTCTCAGAAGCCAATGAAATTGATGGCAACCAATTGGAATGACCTGATGGTGCGAGGAAATGTCGTTTCACCGATTTTTTTTTTCAGAGATTTATCGTTCTAGGCTCGAAAGATGTTCAATTGTGATGCATTTGTAGGCTGGTGTTGTGTGTCTTGGGTCACGACAATGGATGGGGCTTGCCGTAAGGCTCCGCCTTCTGCCCATTCGGCAGGTATTATGTACGACGTGTCGTGACAATGTCCCCTGCCAATTCTAGACGGTTACGATGAGATTATATACCCAGGGATTGAGGCTGTACACAATAACTGCACACTTCCATGAGTCCGTGAGCTGATCCCGGATTTCACTGGAGTTTTGGCTGGATGGAATATGAGATGCTCGTAGGATGGATATTGTGGATGAGTTTGGTGCTCAAACATGGGGCTAATTCCAACTGACGGGCTCTTTTATATTAACAGAGTGGGATCCGTATTGTAATGGACGTATCTGATTAGTCGTTTATCGGAATACTGAAAAAGTGCGTGAGGAGTGAGGATTACACGGAAATAGATTATGTTTTCAAATCATGAATCAGCAGCTTTAGATATTGTTATTCGAATGACAGCCGATTAATTACAATCTTTTGTAAAAGCTCAGGACAGATGGCGTCACGTCCGTCCCTTACGGGTTCTTTGGAGGTAAAATATAAATGGACATGGACATAAAATCAGCGCATCTTCGTGATTTCCATTGATTTCCCGTGATTAACTCTTTCTTCGTTGATTTTCAGTCGAATAACGTCAGAGATTTCCTGAGTGACCATCGGCGACGCAGCGTTCATGATCATGTTTGCATAGACGATCTCTCAGAGGCACGATCCTGGACGAAAATGTAAAAGCGAAAAGTGAGTTCAAGTACAAGAGACTCATGTGAGGTGAGAAGGTGCCAAGGGGGAGTAACACTGACAGAAGGGTGCCTAGCGAACATGAACAGAAGAGACACAGGGGGCACATAAATAACGATCTTTCTCCTCCCTGTCCTCGTTCACTCGGCACTCCCTAACCACCATGGGGCGTCCATGACGTACTGTGTATAGCATCTAGAGTGACATCGCTCCATCCACGTCGTATTTTATATCCTCATAAACCCACGGTGTAACGAGATTAGATGGTCCATTGTGAAACGGACTCGGTACCTCATTTACATGCTAATCTCCAGTGTTACAGATACTGCACCAAGGTGATTCACCCACCTGTATATTTACCATTTTTATGTTGGCAGGCTCACTGAGAGAAAGACATTGTCAAATTAAAAATACTGGCGCACCTGTCTTCCCCGTGGTTCCAGGCACAGGATCAATTGAATAAAAAAATCGCACACCGTGAATAAAAATTTCTTTACCAAACAATATTTAGTATTTATTTTTTCAGTGCAATAAGCTGCCTATGCAAAATATTTTACAATTATCGGCTGTTCTGAAATTGATACTTTTTAAAATTGTAATTGTAAATACAATATTACATAAATTTTTTTAATTTTTCATCCGCTTTTTCCCATAATTCAAAATAACAAAGCGGCTGAAGATTTTGTCTGCTCTCCGCCGAGACAAAGAACAGCAATAAAGTCAAGATTAACGTAGGCGAGGGGTTAGAATTTCTTTTTTATAGAGCCATACAACAAAAGTGGCCCATGCCCTTATCACAATTACGGTTATTAGCCTGCCCCCCTCCCCCCCCCCCCCCGTGTTTCTCTCCGTGAAAGCTGTTACGATATCATCTCCGACTATATACAACAGGCAATAGTCGTGATTTACAGGTCATCCGTCAGCGTCGGCCATCATGGTGATGGGATCTGCATTGGCCCCCGGTGGGTGTTAAGAGACAGAAAGGTTAAGGGGGTTGTCGTGTCGTAAAGATAAGGTTGCTATCCGACTATTGGTGCGCTACCCCACGATAAACAGACGGGAGGGTATGAGGTTGCTCGCGGAAATAACTTTTCTTTATTGGATACAGCTTTTATCCGACCCCGTTTTCTTCCAAAACCCCTTTCTACCCCACATACTGAAGATAGAACGACTTCTCGTACTCTTCCACTCGTATTCTTTTGATATCAGAGCGGATATATTCTCTTTCATTGCCATTCTCTCATTCTTCTTTTTTTTTTCGGTTCAACCCCTTTTCAGTTTTTACCCCTACCTCGACAACCCCCGGGACAAAGCAGTGAAACGAGGCGCACTGTATTAGACAAGCGAATTCTTGATGTCCACGGGTAAACTTGCCAACTTCTCGACGCGGACATTTATCTTCTGGTATTGTATGTCCCGGATAGAGTGGCTGCATACGTCCTTCAAACTACAGCCGAACAATGCCAAAGATTGGTAGCACTGGTAGCTCCTTCAACAGCCCTACCATTATCATTGGTCATCTCCGGTAAATTGTTGTCGCAATGTGCCATCACTCACTCGTTCAAACTTTCGTATTTCAAAGTTTTATGGTACCCAAGGCACTCTGGTACGGTGGGAAAAACTTTTCAAAGTCCCAGAGTCCACTTCTCTGAGAATAACGTAAATGGTTTCCGCTGTAGACGAACAAATTTACGAGGTATTCTCGCATCCGCCCAGCAATCATCGTTGTACAATTCAAAATCCCTGACTAAAACTCCAGGGGGAGGGCAAATCTCCAGGGTCTTGTTGACTAAAGGTGTACAGCGGTGACAAAAAGCCCTCCTAGGCAAAATTAGTGGCTCCATTGAAAAATATTTCCTTTTCGCAATGTCCGAGAAACCCGCCTACTATTGTAACCGCATAATTATGATGATCATCATCATTTGGGGGATCTGGGGGTTGACTCTGGTGCTGTGATCCACGCCCTGAAATTCAATTTCATACTGTGGCATTAGCATCAGTCATTAGTCATCAGTTTTGTGAGTTGAATTGTTGAAGACCGACTGGTGGGCGTGTATGGAGGCGGTCAACATGCGAATACTGCGCCACGCTGGGCTGTACCCCTGAGGGCAGTAGCACACCTGGATGACGTTACGTAGAACGCGCAGGAAATGAACGAAAACTTTCGGGAAATAAAAGGCGAAAAAGAGAATAGCCTGTGAGAGGAAGAGACGACCAAGGGCACTCTCACGTGCGGTCACCTAATGAGATATTCGTCTTTCGGCTGCTGATGGTACAAATCCCTTGGTGCGACAGCTGCTCGTGATGCGGATGTTTTTCACCGTGACACATTCTTTTATCACAAAATACACTCCATTTGGTTGTTCTCAAGTTTTACATCGTGACAGTTTATATTTTCGCCTGTTATTCTTTCTTAGGTAGAAAAACGTTTTGGATTATCCTGTATCGGGTGTCTCCAGCCTCTTCAAGTTGAGGTTCAATGGAGAAAGAAAAACAAGGCGAGAGAATCATCCATCCAGTCAGCAGGTAAGAAATCACCGGAATAATACCTCAAATGGTTTTTTCAAAGAGCCGAGCTCCTGCCGTTTTTCGGGAGAATTATTTAGGGTAGTCTGCCAATGGAACGGGGATCGTTAATCTCATTACGGGTTTGGGCCGAAATAACACTGGAAAGTAAGCTGATCCTTGACAAACTCGGTGAGTACCCCTCGCTCACATCTGAGCAGTGACGACAAGTAAAACAGGCTTTGCATCGTGCGGCATCAATTTACTTCAGTGGATTTTCCATTGGATGGGATGAGGGTACGACTAATGCCAAGCCACATTGTCTCGTCTACTGACTGTCATCTCAACGAGCCCTTCAGGATAAAAGACGTTGTCATTAATTACCTGGAATGAATTATCCAGTCGAAATTATTGGATCTGGGATTTAAACATAACACCAAATCGATGGCATTTGCACAATTTTCGGTGCCAATTGACAAGTGGATCAATAGATCGCTAATGAAAACACTTGTCGAAAGCTCTAAATATTCACTGGAGAAACTCCCGCAATTATTCGTCTCAATTGCGGCCGAAAAAAAAAAAATATCTTTGTACGAAATGAATCTGAGACTATCTGTGTGACGGGAGCTTTTCAAATTCCCCGAGTCCCTGATTTCATTGTAAACATCCGAAACACCACTCACCTATAAAAATTATCTCTCTTTTTAACGGAGTGAATGCATGGAGAATCGTCCGGGTTTTGCATCTGGCTGATAAATTCTGTGGCGTGTCGACGGGTGGGCCATTGAAAAACAATGTTATATCCCACATTGAGGCCTGGGGTGACACAAAATCGTTTTCACGACGCGGCAACAGAGAGAGCCGAGGTTACAATATCACCGTTGAAACAAACGGAGAAGGAGAATGAGTGAATGTATACAGTGGTATTCCCCTGGCCCCCTTGGGGCACAAGCCCCCACCGAGTGAAATTTATAGCCCCCGTGTACGGTCTCGCGGTCGCGCTCACAGATAACACGGGCTTCGGTATCGTTTTGGTAAAAGTAATGATCCTGTTTACAGTTATCGTCGGTGTGTCGGGGTAGATACCGATTGAGTTACTGAGACCGCGCAGAAGCGACTGGGACCAATGAACAGGGTAAAACTGGTCCTGTTCAGATAGATGTTGAAGCACTCACGGCATACACAAACACACAAATATTATCAGACAATCAATGGTGTGTTGTATTCATCCACTGTATTGGCCAATGCTCAGAGTTATGTGCACTCAAATCGAAAAGATTTTCCAGTGGTGGATGCGAAACCAATTTCCAAAGCTCTCCCTCCTCTTCCTGGACACGTTACACGGGGACCACGTTTCAAACCCATAAACTTCACCTCTAGAAACCCACGTAATATATACAAATGTCCAGCCAAACTAGACAACATCCTGCCTAGTTTGCTTTCCAATGATTCTCTTTCTCCTACCATCCAGGCCAACAGGCTCACGGAACTTTGCTCAACAATTTCCGCTCACCCTGCCGTGTAAATACGTCATCCACATCTACGCGAGTTATCGAGGTTAAATAATTTGCATGGTGTAACTGAGGGCAGTTGTCACGCGTGAGAGAATCACATAACATTTCTAAACGCAACCCATTAGGGTTTACGATGCATGGTTAGCATGTTAACGTGGAGGTTTATTAAGATATTCCAATGCTATAGTCAGGTTCCATGAGCCAAGATAGAGAGGTTATATTACCCTTCTCTATGGATTTCCATAATTATAGGGAAGCCAAGGGACTTTATTTGTTACCGGGAATTCATTACCATTTATTTTTTGAAGATAGGACGGGGCGAATGGATAGAATGGATTATCGGGAGAATCAAGGTATAGCCCAACCTTCTCCTGCTGGGACAACCATTTTGCTGCTATAATCTCATCATTTCCCGCTTCTTTTTTATCATTTCTCAATGGCCAATCAATGATAATCGTCAGATGGGGTTTGCATCATGAAATTTTTACGATCCTCAATGCCCTCATTTGGAATCCGAATGGCCGTAAAAATCACTTCGAGATGGTGATAAATGTTTATTGACATTGCCTGACAATTCTAACCTCCTGTGTCCATCAAAACAAGTCACGACATCCGACTGTTTTGGATTTAACCTCGGATATTCACGCTATTCCAGTCAAGGAAGCAAAATTATCAACCGATCGGGGTATAACCTTTCTTTTTCTCGTCGTTACTCTAATCTTTATGACTCAGTAGCCAATACAAGCGACGAGTACTCCAACAATCTTCCATTTCCACCTCTATTATGGAATACTTGTTTTATATCAATAATGGTTTTATATTTCTCAATATGCCAACGTATCAATCGAACAGAGAGAAATATTACTGAATCAATTTGTAATGGAATGATGAGGTTAGAGTCCCATAACCTCATGATTTCTTACCTGAGTTATAATTGCCGCATGGCGCTTGCGTAATGAAATTTTCATAATATTTAATGCCCTCTTTCGGAATCGGAGTGCTCGTAAAAATAATCAGAAGATGGTTATAAATGTTTATTGACATTGCTCGTCAATTTCAACCTCCCCCGTCCATCAAAAAGAATGATGATGATATCCAATTGCTTCACACCTAACCTTGAATTCACATAAACCAGTCAAGAAAGCAGGATTATAAACGAAAGGAAATATCGCCCCGGTCTTTACGACCCAGTAGCCAATAAGGAAGAGGAATATCTCGAGCAATATCCCATTTTCGTCCATCGGCACACATCAAGTCTAGTGGAGTGAGAAACATAATGATTTTGTCCAGAATAAACTGTATATATTCCTTCCTGTGAGGTTAAAAAAATATTCACAGTAAAAGTCCACCAAGTTGATACTATAGTCGCTAGTTTGTCACGAATCAGATAAAATAAATGCCCGACTCGAACTCAATCTTTGCGTCCTTGCATTTCAAACTTACATTTCCCAGATTCCATAATCCTAATATAATCCCTCATCAATCCATATAAGGATCGGACATTTCTCTCCTGTCTATTTGTTTTATATCTGGAAAAGTCTTATCCCCCCATATGTGTACACATCCGAACATCAGGGGAAGATCGTTGAACCAATACATAATGGCCATAGATGGGGTTGGAATTTCACCGTAACCAAGGGATAACATGCCGTAGGAATGGTCGCGAAGGGCTGGGAGGTTTCCAACATCTCCGCGACGCCGTTCGCCGTTTAGATAATAACGCGCATTTTATCTCTCTCATAAAACTTAATTTATGACGACCATCCAATGTCTATGGCTCGTAGTATGGCCAGCCGGAATGTCGATCGTTCTTTTGTCGTACATATACGTATCCATATAACGCAATATAAGCAATATACGTGTGTGTTACGAAGGACGAAATGAAGGGGCGAGAGGGGCGGCTAGGGGGGGATAGGGGGGACTATGAGGGAGGGGGCTGCATCAGCAAAGGTCGTCGAGTGGATATGGGGGATGGTAATATTATCGGAGAAGCTAAAACCCGCGCACGAATCACACATTCTACACCACCCGGTTCTTTTCCTCTATTAGATTCAATCCGCCTGTTTCTATCCTGCCACGACGACTTTATTGGCAATAAACGAAACAATCGGCCCCGTGGGCTGCCCTCCTCCCCACCCACTCACCAAATTGACGACACGTACTCACGCTCTTGCCGAACACACACACAAATGGATAGTCCATAGCCATTGGTTAGACTCGCACCATTTTTATCTCTCCGGAGAATGGGCAAACATGACAGTCGTGTCTCTCTGCAATTCCGTTTACCACCGAATATATTGCTCGTTTTTATTGATCATTTTGGGAGCTATCTACAAATTTATTTCATGCACATGAATGAGAGTCTGAAGGAGATCGGCAACGAATGGTGTTTTCATATTGACTCGATGGAACATCCCGGGTTTGTGTTTAAATAGAGTTGCAGGTCGGCAAGACTTTGAGAAGTTGCATTTTGTAGAAGGAATAGTTTACACAGAGTCTATATTAAATGGTGAAAAAAATAGTTAGAAATATTTGTCTTATCATTTTTCTGATGATATATGATATATGACATGCCACAAAATTCGATATTGAACCAGATTCATTCAGAAATTTCTTCTTGTTCCTCATGACGGGCATCTTAGAATGACTATTCAAAATTTGCCACTCTGGCAAAATGTTATCCAGTCGGTTGCAATGATAACCCGAAAACCGCCATCACACCAGTCCGGAAGTGTAGTAGTTCCGATTCAAGTCACGCGCCGCGATGATGCTTCCCCGGACATTTGACCAATTACGTGGGATTCAGTTGGCCACCTTCAGTTCCCAGAATTGACAACTCCTGGAGAAAGCCAAAGTTGTTCATCGAAGGAATAGCATCAGATGCAATAATAAAATGAAATGCCATTGAATGCCAACCAGTCGTACATCACGTCTGGACTTTACGATCCGATCTTTGTGATTCAGAAATTGGCAATGGGCGGTGTTTTTCATTCTCCAAGCATTCGCAGACTGGCAGCAACGAGGTACCACAAAAGAATGCTGTGGCATTTGCCTCCATAAAAGTGAGACCGAAGAAAATCCAAGATGACTGCGGAAGACGAGGTAAAGACCTCGAGGAGTGAAATGCAGGTTAGATAGCCAGGTTATGGCTCTTCCTGGCTCGTAACCCGACGGTCATAAAGCCACTGTGCGGTGAAATGTTGCCGTGCTGCCATCATTCTTCAGTTGTCCCTGCATCCACTCCTACCACCTTAATAACAACGTTCTATCTCGACTCTGCAACAATCTATTAATGCTCGGCTGAGCGATAAATCAAAAAGTACGCTAGGCCAACGTTATTCCCCAGCTTTTTTTTTCCACCCACAGCCATACGAAAACATCACTGGTGCGTTTAAACGTCAGAGTTATCTTTATCAGAGCATTACAAACGCCCGCATTTTGCGGGTTATTGTCTTGTGATTCATGACAACATTATATTAACAAATTTATAGCCTCACACAAAGCGTGAGGCCCCACGGGGCACATATCGATTAACGTCTGCAGCCGTGCAGTAACTCCCACCGACCTCCTGTCTTTTGATTTATAACGACTGACTAAATTATTTAAAGTCTTCATTTGTTAGAGGGGGGCCCGCCGAAAGAAGTCGTAGCGCGTGCGCGTTGACTTCTCCGTCTCATTGTGCCACGCCACCTCGCCACCGTCGGTGTAAGCTTCCTCACGTATCCTCCACCGTAGCCCAAACAAAAGGTGAAAAACGACATAAACGACCGGAGAAAATAAAGAAAGAGAGGAAGGAAAAAAGAACAAAGAATGAAAGACAACGCCAGGTATAAAGGGAAGTGGATAAAGAGGAGGTAAAACTCAAGGGGAAAAAAAGGGAATGAAAAAATAAAACACGTGGATTGGATGTGTGTCCGAGCAAGGATGGGTTGTCGTGCGGCGCAACGTCGGCGAACGTGTGTGTTCCGTGTTACGAATGCACGGAACAAGCGCTGCTTGTCCGCGGCCACCTGAGTTATGATCGCACCGTGCCCACCCTGGCTGTTTGTGTCTGGGACTCCCCTCTCTTTCTCACTCGTGCTTTTCTACGCCGGCCATTTTGGCTCAACCTAAAAACCGGTTGCGCGCCAACCGCCCAAGAATATACACTCCATAACCCCAAAACCGCAGCATATATATTCACTGGCGTGATCGTGTGTCCAACTTCTTACGGCATCCGACGATATCGGTATATGATACTTGAAATGGAAATCCAAGGGGTATCACAACCATCGGTGGACTTTATCATAATAAAGAGACGTGATCATGTCGAGTGGCTACTCGAGTTTATTCTCATGACTCACAATGAACTCGATCTTGTATTTCCATTTGGTCGATTTTGTTGGTGTCTGGAGAACCAACGATTCATCCGTCATTCTCGCCTGCCACTATGCCAGTCAGCGTGAGTTATATGTGAATAAGCGTGGACATAACATCTCAGTTCTTTTTCCGTCCCACGCATGTAAATTACGACAAGATCGTGAGTGAGTCGACAGTTGAAGGAAAATAAAGGTGATATAAACCGCTAATCTCTTAACGCGTCTATGATGGCTGGGCAAGATTTATCTTTCATTAGTACTTAGTTTGCATTGAATAGATAGGTTACGTTATAATATCCGCAGTTAATTGGTCGTGTGCACGAGTGCACACGAGTGCACACCTACGCTCAGACAATGCACGGTCTTTTCAATTGATGAATGATACATTGGGCTTTTTCTTCAGACAATTTCACGTTAGAATTGAGTGTTTGTTTTCAAGTTTCTCGTCTGGAGGCTGTGACGTAGTATCAGCAAGGCGTGGCCGTTGCAATTATCTCGATAGAGTTACTCGTTTTCAGTCTTGAACTTGAAATTTATTAGCCCCCGTTCGTGTCAGTTTAATTGCCGTTGGTTGCACCGCCCCTCAAGCATTTTTACGTCGTTATAATGTACGGAATGAAGGCCTTCCAATGCCAGCCCATTCGGTACCACGAGAGGTGCCTCTGGAAGGCATATCTTCATATAAATTCAGTAGAATGTATCGTGAATCGTGCATGAGGGGGAGGAGGCGCTTCAGCGTTCACTTCATAGCTCCTCCGTTGATAAACTACCCTTAGCACGCAGCTATATAATATAATGATATCTGACTGTCTGTATCGCGATTCCAGTCCCATAAAGGAGATATGTACAAAGTCGCCGGCGATCAGGCCCTTGCGAGGGAGGGAGATGGCCAGCCCCGAGGCGGCCACGATAAATAACTACTCAGCGTGGGCCCGGCCACCATTCCCAACTAAAAACACCGGCTCTTCCCTTTTTTCATCTTGGAGACACCCATCCTCTTAATATTTCCTCAAAACTATCATAATTTTTCTTTTCCTAAAAAAATTACCCATGTTTTCTCGCTCTTTAAGATTATCCAATCGACTTTTTTGAGGATAATTATTCACTGCGGTAAATCATTCGGTTCTCCACGTGAAAATATTTTTAATTCGAAAAATATCATCAATTAAGATAGGAAGAACTTGAGGAAATCTTCATTGAGTGATTAAGGAAAAGAATTGCGGAAAATAATTGAGGCTATTAATGTCATTTTAATTAATTCAGGAATAAAAAAATTGATGATAATTATCAACAGAGTTTACGATTCCGTCGTCGTAAATTGCAATTAAGTGAATATTATTTATGACAATAGCAAGCGTAATTTACAATTCTCAACCTATAAATTATATCCATGTCATGGCGATTTACGACAATTTTAAGCGTGATTTACATTTTAACCTGAATCAAAAATAAATTTCCAAAAGCGCAAGGTACGATTTATGAAACGTTATTGAGATTGAATTTTCATTTATGCAACATGATGCCTGGCAATGTGCAGATTCTTCCGAAGATTCTTCCTTGGTGAGGATTTACCGATAAAATCTGGGATGTGCGATGGGACAATTCAACTCGAGTAAATTTTCGAATGAACGACTAGTTTGAAAATTATTGAAAATCCATTTCGGTGGACTGAGAGAAGATTTGCTAAGAAAAGTGAGAGGCATGGATCCATTACCCGACAATGGTAGATGATTAGTCCACTATGTCGACACTAACGACAGTCAAACAAATCGTAAGCTTAATCCCAGGATTACAAATCCCAACGGGGTACTTACCGGACTAAAACCGTAGATGGTATTAGGGAGGGAGCGGTCGAGTGGTTACCGTAGAATATTATATGACAGAGCTGTCACTCCAGGCCTCTTCACTTTATCCTCATTGAGGTCTCAACCTTTTCTTCTCCTCGTCACGTCACTCAGCTTATATCGCCTGTCAAGATTCACTGGGGTTCATGATACACTGGTACCAGCATTGGATTCTGGCGTGCGCTTCATTGGGCGCCGGTTCTAAATTTCCCTGGAGTCGTGTTTGAAAAGAGGGGGAAAAAAAATAGGAGAGGAAGAAAAGAGGATCTGTTGGTGTTCAGGGAAGAGGTCGACGGCTCAACAGGAATGAGGCGAGAAAAATCGCACTGAGTTGCGACGAGGGGAGTCCTCGGAAGAAGGAACAGCGGGGATCTCGAGATTATCAGCGGGTGCTTTTCAAAAACGTTTTTCCAACTTTTCTACCGACTCCCCGGCCCCACGGGGACATCCTCAAAAGTATATTCAGACGGTATGAAGGGAATGGTTATAATGAAAATGCTCCGGGGAGCAATTCAACTCTGGCTATGTACAAATTGGATTTCTGTGGTCTGTCTGGATTTGTAAAGGTGCAACTTGTCGTTTACTCACTTTTAAGTTTGCCGATGCTATTGAATTTTTTTTTAACAAATCCAGAGGAATCATTTCTCATAATTGTATTTTTCATTTGAAAAAAGTAGAGAAGACTTGAAATATCGCGACGCCGTCCAAGACTGATTCCATATATATTCATAATCGAGGCGTTGACTTTTTCAAGGGAAAGGATGAAAAAAATATTATCAATTAATTGGTGAAAAGATTCGGTTCACTCTATTGTGATAACAATACTATTGAACGCAATAACGATTACAGGAGACGATGATCTGTCGCCTCTCGTGTGAGACCCACAATACTTCACATCCCCAGACAAAGAAAAAAAAATGCCATCGATGCTGGTGGCATGGTACTCTTCCCCAAGGTATTATTTCCAAAGGCAACAATAGGAATGCATCGGTAGGACGTATTGTATTCAGGTAGGTGGAGTCAAAGTATATCTCCTCAGCACAATACCTTCTGCATTATGTATCTCATGCTCGATTGATATTCGTGTTTCGTTTATTCGATGAGAGCTCTTAAAAATTCACATTTCAAAAATCATGTTTATTCAATCGACAATCAATAACATTCAACTTTCCACCAAACATGCCTACTCCCTTCACAAAATAATGGAAACAATTCGCCCATACTAATATAAAAATTTGTTTCACCAGAGGAAATGCCTTATTCTACAATGAATGCCGAATCTATATAATATATATGTGGTCACATGTATTCAGAATATATCTGATGTATATAATTTTGCTGGAAATTAATGCATGTCATTAATACACGGAGAGAAAAATACTGGAAAAAAATCCCATAAATGGTAATGAACGGGTAGGAAAATTGACGAATTGGTTCCGTAAAATTGACTGTACCGTTTTTTTTTATTCAATCGAGATTAAAACTCCCAGCCGACTAGTCCTGTATTTTTTCCTGTATTTTTCGCATACACACAATTTTCCACGCGGATCACAAAATAGAGAAATACATAGAATTGTTGAAATATTATCCAAATTTGTTATCGACTCCCCGAAGGGGCCATATAACACTTGTCCCAGTGTACCTCTCATCCCCCATTCCAAACAATTCCAGAATGTTTATTTAATTCCTTGTTTTCACATTGTAATACGAGTGATGGGGTTTTAACATGTAAAATGTACATCTCAGAAATGTGGTAACGCAGCATGACCGACGCGATGGGGCGTGAAACCAATTTCTGAAATGTCAGCAGTAGAAGAAAATGGGTGGCTCAGTGGATATATAAAGTCTGGCATTTCACTTGAATCATGTGTAGGAGAAAGAGATGCACGTTGGCATCTTCCGCCAGCTGGCTTCCGTCACTCAACTCTTGCCTCTCCTCTACTCCGCGGTGTATGTTCCTTTGATCTCCCAAGACATTCACTTGCTCCTCACACGCGCATTTTCATCTCACTTTATCTCAAACATTTCTACCCAAAGCGTCTGTTGTACACTTTAAACTCCTTGTCGTGTTGTAGGGATAACGTCGCTAAACTTAATTTCAACTGCTTCTCTTCTCCCAGTGGATGCTGAAGGCACTTGCCGCACGAGCATCCCGCATGCCAGGGTTTCAAGAGTTGAGCGATCCCAACCGCCAATCTCCGCATCGCTAGAGTTCCTCGCATTATAGTTAGCCGTTTGCACAGTCATTTTAATTACATCCTTCACTATCACTTATTTCAGGGCATTTCTTTTCAATCATCAGCGGCCTCTTCTTCTGTCCTATTTTCTCTCCTTTTCATTTCCTCATTTCGATACTTCCTTTCGAAAATGATTAAATCATTTAGTTACATCAAACGTGATTCATTAATGATTCGCGAATGGTATTGCGTAATTGGGCAAACTAATATTTCTTAATGGCGAAGGAGTGATACGGTTATGGTGGTGATGAAACCCGAGCGGGTGTCAAGAATTTCTGAAGCAAGAGGAAATACCGAGTGGAATGTATTGACAGATGAAACTGACAGGAGGTCTGTGATGATTCAAAATACAAAACACGAGAGAGGAGCGGCTCGTACGTCATTCATCACTCTCTGCAATTAGGGTCAAATTTGTGATGGCCACTTAACTTAATAACGTATCGCTCCCAACAGACCGGTTTTCTGGTAACACCGCCTGGACCCCTTGACGCTAACCAGGGACGCAATCCATAATTCCTGACCATGATTTCCCTTTCATCCTCGAGTATCAACGGCGTCATAACCGAGAAAGGAAATGTAAGTAATGTGACAAGTATAGAGCCACGCAATAAAGTTTTCCTTTCAGCGGTTTTGACATTTCAAAGGAAAAATATGTGGGAGCCAATAAATTCTTAGCGCTATCCGACATGCCTCACCGACCACCTCAGGGACAATCGCCATTCCAGACTCTGATTGCCCTTCATATGTAAAATCTGAAATTTATTGATCTACTCTATCAGTCTATCTGGCATCATTCGATTCTTCACTCGTACGTGAATCGTAAACCATATCGTTGTTTATGATGTTTTCCTTCTTCGGATCATGCCGAGGCAACGGTGGCGATGATGTACTGGTGGTTCATGGGATATACAACGAGGAGTTTGGATATCCAAGGATAATCGTAAAATCTTTGAAACATGCCATTATGGCGAACCTTCGGGGATGCCCATGAATAAGAAAAGGCACGTGTCAGATACCTCTGTCACGGCTGCCATTCGTCGCTCCTCTCGCCCACCGCTGGGTCATAAAGATTCACTCTTCAACGGAGAATATAGATCCTATCCACACACGTGGAAAAAAATATAGAGGATGCTCAGGTAATATAGACATCTGATGTAACACGGACACCCTTGGGATTCGTCCATTCTTCATTTTTAAGAGATTTTTCTGACAAATTTTTAACTTTCATGAAATATTACGAACTTCTCCATGGATGTGGGTGTATCAATAACTTTGTCTTTTAATATCCATTGAGAATAGCCGAATTAATTGGTGAAGTTGAATTATGGAATTACGTCGATCGACTTCTTCCCATAATCTGTCCTGAAACCGTCGGAGTAAGATGTAGTGCAGCCAGTTGAATCCATTGAAAGCTCGTCCTGAATTCACGAAATAGCGAACTTCAAAAGAAAAAGAGCAGTAAAAGTTTATTTGACCCGAGCGATTCCAAAAACACTCTCAAACACTGTTTGTTTTCTCAAAATTTTATGAGGTTTTCTCTGGAAAATATTCAAACACCGCAGCTGTTTGGCCACACCGATGTTCCACCTCGAGCTTCCAGCGTAAAACATTACTTGTAAAATAGCTGCAATCGCCTGCACGGTAGAATCGCTGTGAGCTATATGGGTGTTAAAACCACCAGCACCCCCTTTCTCATTGTCAACCCACACTGGGTATATCCACCCGACATTAACGACTGGAACAATGTATTCGTAGCAAGTGTCTCTGTCTGAAGAACAGAATATATAACCCACACGGAAATGTCGTTCTCCCTCTCCAAACACTCGTGAATCTCCACTTTCAACCGTACAATCCAGTGGCAAAGTACACACATCCTGAAAAACGTATACACCAAGTTCAGCGATCCGTCCTTTTCATCTCCACCGACATAACACGGGATAGAAATCCTCACCCAGGGTAACCAATTTATGCTCCCCAATGGTTGGCACCACCAAAGCCTCAAGTTTTATGAGCACAAATGCACTGCTGCATTCTCACTACTTCAGATTATCTAAAAATCTATTTTTACCGTGTCTCATCTCTCTCCGTGGACCAACCATCTTCCCTCCTCCATCTCTCAAATTCCACGGGTGGGAGAAGATTCTCCACCGATTGTCGTAAAAACTCTGCGAGGCGTGCATATTTTTTACCCCCTCGTTCTCTTTCCGCTACTTTTGTTCAGATCTTGAAACGAAGAAAAAAAAACGCAGTGCCGTTTTCTTTTTCTCATCTCCATTACTCGGATTTTTTTTTTCGTCGCTCTTTTTTTTTTTCTGTCACACCAAAACACCACGGGGTGTCCAACGGCAAAACCCCCGAGGCACACTTCGTCAAGGCGACAGGGTCGTCTTGCTAGGTGACGTAATCCGGCACTTAGCGTCGACCTCGCCGCCTCGTCGCCGTCGTTTCATCCCCGGGCTGTCAGGCGCCCCGCGGGATGTCTGGCACCAAAACTCACACCAATTTGGTATCATACAGGCTTAGGCATCTGCGATCTTGGCAGAAATTGATATTAATCGAAATCGATGGTTGTACGTAATTAACTTTATAATCTCATTTTTCCTCACCAGATGCATATCGATTTTCAAATAACCCCCGATATTAAAACAGTACTCGTATGAATCAATTTCCATGAAACAATTGTTTATTATCAATTATCAATTGTTTCAATTAATGACAGAAAAATTCTCGATTTAATAAAAATTGATATAAAACGAACAAATGATGTGGTGATTGATGTGACATACAATAATACCAAATTCCAGGGGAAAATTTTATTTTATAAATAAAATGAATAATATATATGAAGAATATATTGTGATTGATTATTATATCTTTTTTTTTGTGCACACACTTGGGACAATTTTTAGTAAATTGCTCTGTAAATTCAACGGAGTCTTTTGCGTTTTGGATATCCACTTACGTTACAGACATTTTCAGACAGTCCCTTCTGAGTATCGCCGACGCCAGTCTCCATTTTACACCAAAAAACTAACGTGTTATCGATAAATCTTGAGAACAGTGAAGATTACGTGGGAATATTACTAAAGACTTATAAAATTTCACCGATTTTTCGGAAATTTTTATAAAACATTCAAAAGCGGGAAGCTGTGGAGAAAATTAATCCATTAGTTGAACTTGCATCTCCGGGCTGTTGAATATTCTTGATAATTGGATAATAATTGGCAATACATAATGCCGCGATTTTACGCGAAAATATCAGTTAAGCGTGTTCAAGAAAATTTAATGAAAATGTGATGCAATTTTCATTGGAAATTTTCTTTTTTATTTTTATTCACCCACGAAGAGCTCGCTGTCTATAATAAGGCTATATTTACCAAGAATAACCGTAATAATCATGTCAATATTCAAGTTCGTTTATCAATTTATTCCTGAGCACTTGACTTTAAAATGGCGCAATTCACGGGTCGCGGCTAAAACCGGCATTCCTCAAAAAAATACGTATCATAATCAACATTAACAATCGACTGACAAGTCCCCAGTGCAAGTGCACTTGCTCGTTTATTTCTCGGTATCTAATCGGCTTTAACGATGGTTAATTATTAGCCACCACGGAACAATTACCCAAGCCCTGCGTGAGGCAAAACTTTCTATCAACTGACCCATGTACATTGTACGATACCAAACTACATCGAGGAGAGGCTTTCCCGAAGCAACAGATAGCCGAGGGATTAGCGTGGGTTTAACGACGCAACTCGCACCCGTGCAGCGATAATTTCAGACTATTGGACCAGAAGAGAAATCGAGCGATGGCCTAGGGAGTTGTGGAAGGCAAAGTAGCTGTATCTCTAGCAGCATCTTATGGACCAATCTCATCCCGCGCTGCTTCGGTGGGTTGGAGAGGGAAGAATTAATTTGTACTCATGAGGCGAAATTATACAAAATTGTATGTATGAAGGGAGATTCACTTGGGACGCCCACTTGTGTGAAGGTATGTCTGTCTCTCTTATTTTCACCGCTTGTCTTGCATAAATATCTTTTTCTCAAACTGCCTCATGAATTTATTTTCCTACCGTAGGTTTCGAACACACGCTCGGTGATTTTGCGGTAGACAACCATCTAATGGAGTTAAGATTATGGCACGGCAACTCGTGAAACGTGAAAAACATGGTAATGATTAGGTGGAGCTGCTTTTGACGTACAAATAAGTTTTTGAATTTATGAAATTCGTGGAATATACGGTGTAGTGCTCGTGGAGGTGTGACAGGTGGTTATTACTTATGGTATCATTGGTAATTAGGGTAATTAGATATTGGGACATGGAGGTTAGGTGTGTTATTAGGTGGCGCTGATGGTTCGTTCTGGCGCTACTGATCACTATCGCAATTTTGTTATTCACGAATTCCTCTTCGGGGGTGGATTTCTATCGCTTCGTATTTTTTCATCGCTAATGATCGGTTCATTTTGAGTCCGGAAGTTGTGACGTCGGGTTGAGGTGAAATATGAGAGAAATAATGAGCGCAGCGCATGCCTTGTAATTATTTCTTTATTGCTACCGCTGTGAAAGAAATTCTCCGAAACGATCTCTCGTTTTATTATAATCATCGTTATGCCGAAGTACTGGGATTATAGCGGGAAGCATCAACAATGGAGACTCTGATTGTTCTTTAAAAGCTGAACTGCCTATTATCGTAATTTCTGCTTTGGAATCAATGAACTTGGTAGCTGGCATTTTGGGGTTCTTATGGGGATTATTATTACTCTCAGGATATCTTCGGTGGTTCTTTCATTTTGAAATTCGTGTTGGAAAAAGTGATGTCAGAAGAGCGACCGATCAATTTTCGGAAAATTGAGTAAATATCAATTAAATAAATTCCGTGTACATGTGTGCAAGAATTTCACGCGGCGTTGCCGGAGTCCTGGTGAGCGCGTGTCCGAGGAGTGTAGAGTGAATTCGGCAACGTTGAGTGTAAATAACGCGCCGGTGTTTCCGGGCGGAGGTGACCGAAGTCGCCGGTTGGCATTAGGTGACCAGGGTTAACATCCTCAACCAATCCTGGGGTGATTGTGACAGCCGTCGGATCATGGAAAGTGAGAGACTGCCGTCAGGATGCACCAGAGTTCGCTGTGGAGAGGTGGCAGGGAGTACCCGGAGTATGTCTGTAGCGTGCATGTGAGAGCGTAGCATCGTGCGAATAAATAAAGCTATCTCGTCGGGCGTTTATCATTCGCTATCCGAGCGGTCCTCGTAAATCTGCCTGCCATACAGCGGGAGAACGCTAGGCTACGGTCTTCCTGGCTGCAACCCACCCGTCTGCCCCAAGTCGATAAGACTCTGGTGTGTAAGCGCTTCCAGTACCTCCAGCGGCCAATATGTTACATCTCCCTATTTTTTCATTCTTTTTCATTTCTCATCAATATTATTTTTCACTCCCATTCATCCGTGTATCCCAATGCCCAAAGTAGCTTGTAATTTTCACTCGTTCCGCCAAATTGTTAAAAATCACCGCTTTATCAAGATATCAGTTAATGCCGGTCAGAGACACTCATTAAATTGTATTAAGTGACTAATAAAATACTGGTGTAGGTGGGGGAAAACTAATTTCATTTCTCGTCGTGAAATTTTCAACGGTTATTTACAAGCTTCTTCATTCCATGGGCATTTTATGGAGAACGAAATAGCCTCATTTTGGTATCGTATCTGCCGTCTTGATCAATGTGAACGATGTCCATTAGTTCCCACACATGGAATGACGGGGGGAATAGCTGTTGCGAGGTATCCTGCGCCTTCAGTTGATGGTAAAAAGTTGGACGATTATACGTTTGAGGACGGTATAATCATATGCAAATTTGTGGCAATAAAGTGACAAGGTACGATATTTTCAAGACGTTACAGGAATGACTCGGGGCCTCCGGGCGACAGTTGAAATGATCGTGTACGAAATATATATTCAACCGGTGAAATGAGAAAAATAAAATGGAGGGAGGGGGGACAAAGAGGAGGGACAAAGTGCTTCTGGTCTTCGTTCGAGGGATTTTTGTCGTCATGCCAATGAAACGAATATTTTCTATTTCAGCGTTTTGATGTCTCGGGGAGGATGTGCCGAGTGTGGAGGTCAATAAATTCTTTTAACTGCTGATTAAATCAAGGGATAGATGAAAGCTCCTGGTGGCAAGGGGATCGTGGATATTTTGAACGTGTCTTCGTGATGGCGGGATAGCTGCCTTTGATCCGCTTAAGTTGCACATCGTTGATGCAGCAGAGGATTATCCAACATGTGAATTATTTTCAATGAGATGTGGGGGAGAGGGAGACTAGAACGTCCCGTGGATTTAAAAAGGATGACGCGATTAACCTCAGGAGTTAGTCGGGGAAAGCGTGTGGAAAAATTCTATTGGAAATCCTGAAGCATCTGCTGGAGAATTGTGTCGATTCCTCGAGGATTTCGATCGAGCGAAAATCACTCCGCCATGATTGTCCGCGAAATTAATATCGAAATCTATATAATAAGAATTTATCAATTTATTTTGTTGAATTTGCATGCCTCTGAAAAAATCCACTCTTTTTTTTATAGCGCCTTCATTTCGTCAATTATTTATTTATTTATAATTTTTATTATTTTCTTTTTGTAATTTTATTTGTATATTTTTGAGAATTTTAGTATGGTTCAGCATTTTTGTAGTAATATCTGGAGAATCTATTCGAAGGTGAAAATGGTTTAAGTGCATGTTTTAATGATGTTTAAAAAATTGCGAGTGCTGGTAATTTTGGAAAGAATGAATTGAAAATTTAGATACTGAAATTATTTTTCAGGTACTAAATGCAATGGTAGATATTTTTCAGGACAATTCATTGCACGAGTGTTTTCAAAGCAAATATGAGGTGAATTGATGGACGTTTGGCGAGATATCAACAGCAAAGTTTGTAAATTCTCCGATTGGATGGGAAAACATCCTGTTTGGAATTCAATTTATTCAATGAAGTACGATGTTTTCACCATTTGTTTTATGTTTTTGAATAACATAATTAGCTATTCACACTGTGTTGATATTTTCCAATAAATTTTGAAGCGATCGCGAACAGGAAAAAAATGCCAATATATTTTCTCAATTTTCTGAATGAGGCATAGAATTTAATGAAACGACGATTTGTCAATAAAATACTTTATCAATGAATTTATATTCATTTAAACTCGAGTCAATAAAAATGTTTTTTTTTTACGAAAAATGTCTGCCGTTAAATTATGAGAAGAAATTATACTCCAGTGGTGAAAGAGAGGAGGGGGCGGAGGGGGGAACTTTTTATAAATTTTCTACACAAAAAAAAATTGCCATCTTTTACAATACAATATTTTCTTATCTTCATAGAATTACACTGAGCGTAATTAGACATTTTATACTTTCATATTTTTTATAATGGAATTGAATATGTTTAATATTGTTTTTATTTTAGATATGAAAATCCGGTGATCATTAACTCAATTTGAAAAAAAAAATGCAATTTTATAATGTGAAACAATGTACTCTCCACTGGAGAAATCACTTATTGGAAATCGTAGACCCACATTCAGTCCATGCCGGTGGTAATTATTGATTAGAATTTTTTATGTCTCTATGCGAGGCACTACAATTTCCCCCCTCCTTTTTCGTCACCGTTATCTTGAAGAATTACGGCTGATATACCTGTCAAGGAGCACTGGGCGAGCTGCTCGTAAACGCCGGGGCCCCGATTAGCGGTCGATTAGGCCTGTCGAGCCGCTCGTTAAGTAGATACAGATACCCATACCGATGGACTATGAATTATGGGACACTCTTTATTGTTGATGATAAAGCCTGGAATATAGAAAGGATGACTGGGTTTCACGTACATAAAACTTGCAACTTTATCTGATTTATTGGGCGTCACTGCCAGTGATATTATGCGGGGAAAAAAAAATTGCAGTTTACCGCAATTATGCAAAAACGACATCAAACGAATCAATATAAATAGGACAGGTAGTCATGCTCGTAGATGAAAATATGTACTGAAGTCATTATTTATCAATGCAAATTATTTCTCACCGACAATTGAGGGAATAAGGAATCAGTTTCCATTTTTAATCTCCTATTCAATTTTCAAAATATGAAATCTATAATTTTTCGGATGTTAGATTGATTATGATCGATTTAGTAACCAACAAGTAAATTATTTTTAATGTTTAAAAGACAGGGCAACAACATACCAATTTAATATCAACAGTGTCATTATTTAATTGATCGAGATAGTGTATGAAATCAAAAAGATGTTTTTAAAAAACCCGCTATGTGGCAGTACTGCCTGAACGTAGCAGCAGTACGGGAAAATAGACTTCCGTGTTCCATTCTACCCCTTGGTACAACCTAATGTCCACGTTTTACATGGATAATATTTAGTACCAGGCGGATTCTCTCCACCTCCAACTTCACCCCATCCTGAATGTATATCGCGTAGCGACACCGCTCAATTACCGTCGTATCGCAATTACCCGGTCCACCCCTTCCTCGTGGGTACCCCCTCCGCTGTTCTCGTTCATCGCATAATCGACGCCACTTTAATGGCCCCAAATGCCGGTATTTCAATGCACAGCGGTCGGCAAGTAACGAACCTTGTTACGTAGCAATTTACCCCAGGAGCGTTTACGTGAATAAGTTGAGTTCGCGCGAGCTCTCGGTGTCCCAACATGTATAACGGTGTTGATGTGTGAGGAGGAACGAGACGACGAGACAATGACCCGAAAGTTGATGAGCAAATTCATTATTCATAAATATCCTGGGGTATTTCATTTTGGCAAGAACTGTGGTCGAGGGTGGAAATCATAATGGCAAAATACCTCAAGTGGCATTCGGTTTCAATCAATTTCAAAAAATCTGGAACGCTCACTTTTTTTCTTTTTTTTTTAAATATTGAATTCAATTGGGAGATAAAAATTAATTTTTATTCAAAAATCGATGAAAATATATTTTTTTTGAGAATCGATGGAAATAAATTTTTTTGTGAAAATTCTCGGGAAAACTAGTGAGTTCTGAGTAGCAGATCTCTCGACTAGTCCAAAAAAAGATTGAATTTAATTGAGAGATGAAAATGATGTTTTCGAGAGTCATAAAGATTCCAATTAATAATTTATAAGGAATGGCATTGACTACTTTATCGCCAACACCTGTAAATCGACCTATTTTGATAATTAACGACTGTTAATAAACTGAGCGATTAGAAACAACTCAAGACTTCCGAGAATTTCAAAAAAATATCTCTCCAATAATTACAAAACCATCGGCATCTCAATTCCACCTCATAACGAATGACCGCAATAAACAAAATATTTATCACTGAAACATAAATCATTCCCCATTAAATCGAAAAAGAGATCTATCCATTACACCTTATAATTAATCGTTTTTCCATTCGACCATTGAGAAATGAAATTCATGAATAAATATTAAATACACCTAAAATGAATTCTTCATTTGCCTCATTAACTTCCTCATTCCCCCAAGAAATTGATATTGATCAATTATCCTGATTCATGACTAATATCCATCAATTTTTCATCCGCCAAATGTCTGGGGAATGGACTTTTTTCAATTGAAATTCACGTCGTAAGAGAGTGCTTTAATGGAACGAGAATTCCGAGGGGGTTTGAATGAAGTATGAAAAGGTGTTTGCGTGAGATGCGATGAGACATCAGAAAACCGGTCGTGAATGTACTGGATACGAGTGAGGGGCATCCGGGGATGTTAAAGCCCGTGCGCAGAAGCTACGAAGGTGTGTATATGTATGCTTGACTCTTCTTTTGCTACTGAATGCAGCACTGGAATTAGCGTTATCCGTTAAACGATAGAATCCGACGTATATAGTAGTGACAGTCGACGGGACAGAGATTAAGTATTAGCTTTGGTTGATTTGACATGGCCTTTTGCAAGCGATCTTGGGCATGCATTTGGCCGGATCAAAAATAACTGTTCATTTTTTATGCATTCCGAATTGAGTATGAATTCTCGACACAATCATAAAGCAACATTCAATTTCATAGATTGCCAGACATTCGAGACACGACATGTCATCGTGAATTGTCTCTATTGCACGTTTTCACTGTCGTGAACTCTCGAGTCAACTCGGGCGTCTTCGGTTCGCGTCGCTAGGCCTCGGATCCTGCGCGTTCTTTTGAAGACATTGAATTATTTTCAGCAAAGCGAGGTTAATTTATCGCATTTTTATTGTGTATGGATTCGGATTGTGGATGGATTTATATTATTGTAGATGAGGTATTCTCTGGAGAAAATGGAAGATGATGTAATGAGGAAATTGTATTAATTGTATAAATATTCAATTGTATTCATAAATATGGTCAATAGAATCAAAAATGAATTTAGGGCATCATATTTGCGAGCTAGAGCCTACCGTATGGTTTCGGACTAGCTTTTCAAGATGGAGATAGTTGCTATGCAAAAACTGGCAAAAATAGAAATAAATTTCATTCAAATTGATATCCTCGCGAGAGCAAATGGAGTTTTTCAGGTTTGAGTGGATTCGCTGTTTTATGAGGCCATTTTTTGAATTATAAATAGATGGCGTTATTCCAAGACGAGAAAAGGTTGCATCCCACTTCCATTAGGACAGATCGAATTTATTGTTAATTGAGTTTGCCAAAAGTATTCGGGCAAATTCTCGGTACACTTTTAAATCACCCGTTGACATCGAGATTAGCCAAATTTTACGATTATTATTTTCCTGAAAAATGACATCCGTTAGGGCAAATTCAAAATGTGCATCGCAAAGTTTTCCGCGGACAGCATATTTCTCCCAAGAAAACACACTGGTCACATAGACAAAAGCCGGAGGAAGCAGAGTTTGAAAAATATGACAGTCTTTTGGCTCTCGTCTTTTCTTCCAACAGTCTCTATCCGTGTCACACTGCTCACTCGCTCTAGTCTCACCATCCTCTTGCATCCAAAAAACTTCTCAACTCATGCCGCGCACGTATTCACGATGAAATATTTTGCACGGCGAGACGCAGGAAATATCCTCGCGCCGTAACATGTGAAGTTAGGAGGAAAATTTATTAGCCATGTCGAGGTCTTTGCTAAACACATGAATCGCGATGAGTGGATCTTGTAAATTTTCGAAAATCTCAGGAGATTATTTATCATTCGGAGAATTGCTTTGGATGCTTTTCGTTTTTCACAACAAATGAGCAGAGTGAATGAGAGACATTTTTGGAGTGATTGATGCCTGCAAGATTGCGAAAAATGAGGGAATGTGTGTTCTTCAATTATATTGTTACTGCAATTTGGGGTCGCCGATCCTCAAATAACCTGAGTTAGAGAAAAAATGACGCGCTCGGTAGAGGCGCTGTTGACGTCGATAAAAACATATTTTTCAGAGCTTTGATAAATAAATCATCCGTGCCACCGGTTATAATAGAAAAGATTCATATGCTAAATGCTCTGAGATTGTACTCTAAGATGAACTTCTACGGAATGATGATATGATCATTTCCCGGAATTGGTACGGAGTTACTAAAAAATTTTATTATTCTTGTCGAGTTCTCTGATAGATATGTAAATCTTGTTGAGTAGACGTTGTGACTTTTTGTAATTTTCAGGAATTATTCATCATTCAAAAAATTCAATTCAATTTAATTTTTCTAACAAATTAGAAAAAAAAAGAGTTGATAGGGCTATATAATATATACAATGATAATAATATAAATATATATTTTTTATGTCACAATTTTGCGCCACACGTGCGTTCGAAAAATACTGGGTTGTCAAATATTTATTCACAAACAAACGTGTGTTTTATGGCGTGACGGTTTTGAAAACAATAATTTTTAATAAATCATTATCATTGACACATTAAAGAATGGTAGAAGCACGTGGTTCTGCACATGCTGTTGGGTTTGCTACTGTGATCACGTCGCACGTTATAAATAATTCGCGGTACGTCGGGTCTGAGCGAGAAGCGCGCTCATTGTTTCCGCTCGTTGGAGGATTTACCGACGTGAGTGGTTTCGTGGGCACAAGTTATTTCTGCCTCTTCACGTCACGCGTGCTCCGCAATATCACACATTGTGACACACTCAATTTTGCCAGTCTCTCGTGACATTGAACTCGGAAATTCAAACAGTTACAATGGTTAAAGAAGGGTAAGAGGGTTGAAAATTTACGAAAATTCGGTGCTTATCTCGGTTGAAAATTATTAGGCGCCATATCACGAAATTCACTGGGACATGTACACTTGGCACGCATACGCAGTATATATTCAGCCCGGAAAAGGATGTGCTCGGGAGACTCGACGCGAGGGCAAAAGTGCCTCCTATTCACCTCTTTTTCATGCTCAACGTTTATAGGCTTTATTTATAGACGGCAATTTTCCAACTACCCTTATCGCTTGGGTTAATGTGAAAATGTCAACGAAAATTGGGTATTCAAAATATAATCTTGATAGGAATATTCACCTCTTCGCCAGCTTTTTTTCAAAATGTTGAAATCACTTTTGGATTTATCAGTTTAGAAATATCAGTTGGCGAATGAGAATTACTCTCCCTCATACAAAATCTTTGAATGTATTTTTCTCTGTAATATGTGTGAAAAATAACTCGAGCATTTCTCTCTCGAAAAATTCATTTTTCATTGACCGAAATTGTAATTGCAATTTCCATGACTTGGATCAATTTTTTCCTATTATTAGGGTTACAATAGTATGTACGCCAGATCTCAACCAAAGAATGGTCCAATGATTGACGATTGGATCGTTCACGTTAGGTGATCCCAGCACATGGATCTTCCAGGCACGCTACGATTTATGATACCGTCATATTTCGCAAGTTGCGAGCCAGTAATTCCTGGCCGCGTGGTCCGATTTATAGCCGCGAGTGTCCCGCCTGCGCCATTAATCCTTCCCTTTCGACCTGAATCGAACTCCTCTCCCCGTCTCTCCCCCTCTCATCCTAGAATTCCTCTATTTCCTGTATAGTGTCCAGTGAGTTCGTTACACTCCACCTAATCCATTTCTCATGCGGCCCATTTATTATTCCTCACGATTTTCACTTTGGAATTATTAAAACTCACCAAACCCCTCAAATCGAATGTTATTTTTTCAATGAACACCTCTACATCATAAAACTCTTCATCTACAATAATTTCCTTAATTTCTGCCTTCTAACGACCGACAGCCCCGTAACTCATGTTACCGAAAACTCAAGGGCCCCACCTCGTGACAGCCTTTTCCCGCAGCTCGATAAACTCGCCATGTGATTCCCCCAAACCAACAAGGAAGCATACCCACTCCACTAAATCAGGAAATCTTTTAGCCCAACGATTAGTCGTCTTCTCGCGCGTGTTCAGTATATAAAATAAACCTCAACTCTCTAATCCGTGCTAGAATAAAGCGAGAACCATAAATTCAAGCCTAGCGTTAACGAGGCACAAGAAGGCATGGGTAAAAGTATGCGTCCTACTTGATTCCCTCGTTAACTCTGACCATTCCTGGGTTGGCCATCCCCCCGCCCGCTGCATCGCCAACCTGATACATGTAATCACCAAATGAAAGAGTACATACTCCTTTATTTACCCGTTGGTTTACTCGTGAAAGTTTGATTATCGTTGCCGTGTCGTACCGATCGTGAGATACCTTCCTAATGATCACCAACCGTATCCTCATACCATCTACTACCCCCCATTGTCATCACAATTACTCGATTAAAAACAGCTGTTTAATCTGGACAGCGGTTGACAGTGCTGGATTCTTCAAGGGGAATGCATTTGCCGAGTGGAAATTGAGATGAACGAGAAATGTCAAGTGCTGGCTGCTGCTCGGCTGCAGTGAAATGGAACCGTGGGGGTGTTGGTGATGGTGGAATGAGAACTGTCAGCTACCGAAGGAACGAGGCACCTCATTCAGAAGCAGGGGGTAGACAGCTCAGCTAAATGCACAGCCATATCCAGCAGCCCGCCCTTTTCACTTCGTTTCAGCCCACTGTACTATTCACACACAAAAGACCACCAGTGCCAGAGGTTGGCGGTGCCTGATAGCTATATCGTTGTCCTCATGTCAGGGCCCCACAACCCCTTCAACTCTAGCCCACCTCTCTATACTTCCCTCTCAGGAAAAAGGATAATCATAAAAATGAAAAATAAAAGTCAATGAATAAACTTTTCGAATAGGGGGAGCGAAAAAAAATATAACTAGTGCGTGCTATCGACATTTTTGCACACTCGGCGCATGGCAGGCGATTAAACCACCGCGCGCCATCGTCGCTCTTTTCAGGTACGTACAGGAGAGAATTGCAGAAAATGCATTTGCGGAGAGGAGGGAGGGGGTGG